>NC_046650.1:4460101-4556449 GCF_900324485.2 Mastacembelus armatus | reverse complement strand
TTTTTTTTTTCAACATCTTGACAGAGCATCAGCCATCACATTTTCTAATCCTTTTTTATAATGGATTTCAACATTATAGTCCTGCAACAACAATGACCAGCGCATAAGACGATTGTTGTTGTTCTGCATCCGAGTCAGGAATACGAGGGGGTTGTGGTCAGAGAAAACGAGGGTCTGCTGTGAATTGGAACCAACGTACACTTCAAAGTGTTGTAATGCTAACAATAAGGCTAATGCTTCCTTCTCAATGGTGCTATAATGCAGCTGATGTTTCTTGAATTTCTTCGAAAAATAACTGATTGGATGGTCTATGCCCGCATCATCCTCCTGTAAGAGTACAGCACCTGCTCCGAGAGCACTAGCGTCCACCTCCAGTTTAAATGGACGGGCGAAGTTTGGGGCAGCCAGAACAGGAGCACTACAAAGTAAAGCCTTGGCGGCCTCAAAAGCAGACTGACATTTCTCTGACCACTGGAACGGAGTTTTCGGACTTACTAAGCTCGTGAGAGGAGCTACTACTTCCGAAAAGTTTTTGCAAAATGCTCGATAATATCCAGACATTCCTAAGAAACGGCGGAGCTCACGGCGTGTCAGAGGGGCTGGAAAATCAAGGATTGCTTGCACTTTGGTAGCAATGGGAGCAACGTGGCCTTGGCCAACCTGTTTTCCAAGGTAGGAAACTGTTGCATTGCCGAATTCACATTTAGCTAAGTTGAGTGTAAGGGAAGCCTGTTTCAATCTCTCAAAAATTTTTGTTAGCGTGTCTAAATGTGCGGACCAGGTATCAGAATATGCTACAATGTCATCTAAATATACCTCACAATTGTCCACACCTGACAGTACTATGCTCATTAGCCGCTGAAAAGTGGCTGGTGCATTTCTTAATCCAAACGGCATGACTGTGTATTGCAAAAAGTGGTCCGGAGTCACAAATGCTGAAATCTCTGAAGCACGAGGTGTCAAAGGAACTTGCCAATAACCTTTTAGCAGGTCCAATTTTGTGACATTTTGTGACACATTTAGCGGCACCCACACGGTCGATACAGTCATCCATACGTGGCAACGGGAACGAGTCTGGTTTCGTAACGGCGTTTACCTTTCGGTAGTCGTTACAAAACCTGAAAGTCTGATCAGGTTTGGGAACTAACAGAGATGGCGAACTCCAAGGGCTAATGCTTGGGATAGCGAAACCATGGTCCAGAAGATAGTTTACCTCCTGACGCATTATTGCACGCTTTTCTGGGTGAGTACGGTAAGCATGTTGCTTAATGGGCTTATGAGTTTCAACATCAATGTCATGACTTAACACATTAGTTTGGGTGGGAACATCGTTGAAAAGTGCTAGGTTATTGTTAATGAGCTTATGAATGTCAGCTCGGGCGGGTTCTGGCAAATACGCTAAGTGACTGTCTAAATGGTTCAAAATTTCAGAGTTCTGAAAACGTACACAGGGGACAGAATCATGTTTGTCGCTTAATCCGTCATCATTGGGTTTGTATGATGGGCGGGTGACAGACACGGGGGTAACAGGAACTGGTTTAGGAGACGAAAGTTCTTCCTTTCGACCAACATACTGCTTCAGCATGTTAATGTGACAGACACGAGAGGTTTTCCTACGGTCTGGAGTCTGAATTTTGTAGTCAGTCTCGCTAAGCTTTCGGTCAATTACGTAAGGGCCAGAAAATTTTGTTTGTAGGCCAGAACCAACAACGGGCAACAGAACTAACACGCGGTCACCTGGCTGAAAAGTCCGTGTAACCGACTTTCTGTCATAACGGTCCTTCATTTTGGACTGTGCCTTTGACTAAGGACTCACGAGCTACATCACAAGCATGATGTAGTCTTTCTCTAAATGAACTAACTTAGTCCAAAATATTCTTCTCAGGGCTTGGCTTCTCTGAAAGCCATGTTTCACGGAGCAAACGTAACGGTCCACGCACAGTGTGGCCAAAAACGAGGTCAGCTGGGCTAAATCCTAGCGACTCTTGGCAAGTTTCTCTCACGGCGAACAACAACAATGGTAAGCCTTCGTCCCAATCTCGACTTGACTCGGAGCAAAACTTTCGTAACATACTTTTCAGAGTTTGATGAAACCTTTCTAATGCGCCCTGACTTTCAGGGTGATATGCACTAGACGTGCGGTGTGTGACTTTGAGCTCTGCCATGACCTGAGCGAAAACCTTCAACATGAAGTTAGAACCTTGATCACTCTGAATGTGCTTTGGCAAACCAAATGTGGAGAAAAATCTCACAAGTGCCTTGACTATGGCATGAGCTTTTAATGTTCGGAGTGGCACTGCCTCGGGGTATCGAGTGGCAGCACACATTATCGTAAGGATGTATTGATTTCCGGATTTGGTTTTAGGCAACGGATCCACACAGTCAATAATGACGTGTTCAAACGGTTCCCCAATTACAGGAATTGGTTTTAATGGGGCAACAGGAATTACCTGATTGGGCTTACCGGAGACTTGACACGTATGACAGGAACGACAGAATTTTATCACATCGGACTTGAGTCCGGGCCAGAAGAAGTAACGAAGAATACGATTGTATGTTTTTCGTATTCCCAAATGTCCTGCCATACTGTGATCATGGGCTAATGTCAAAATTTGGAAACGAAAGGGTTGGGGTATTACTACCTGACAAACAGAGTCATGTACATCACCAGAGCTCGGAGTCCAACGTCGCATCAACACACCATCATTCATAAGGTACGACGCACCTCGATTACATTGTTGACTTTGTAACAATGACATACAGGAAGACAAAGTAACATCAGCTTGTTGTGCCTTAATTAGCTGTTCTCTGTCCACCGACAGAGACAGTGTTTTGTCATCAGGTTTTAATTCCATACACACAGATGCTTCTTTTTCACATTTTGTACGTACAACACTTGGCGGATCAGAAGTGCTCACGAAAGTATCACTGAGATCCACCAAGTTTCCAAACTTTCGTGCCTGAGCACGGGTTACAGCACACATGGGAAATACTACAGGTGAGTTTAACACAGAGTCATCTGAAACAGTTACGGAAGCGGTCGGACATTCGATCACTTCCGGTGACGGGAACAGCCAGCTAAATCATTCCCAAGAATAACATCTACCCCTTCAATTGGCAATTTTTCTCGAATGGCAACTTTACATTTGCCTGACATAAATTGGGATGACAGTTGCACAAAGTGTAATGGGGCTCGTACAACATTCATTTCCACTCCCCACATCAAAATGTCGGACCCGCATTAAGACTGGGCCGAGAAATGTAGTACGTCGTATCTCTCAGGATCGTAATCGGAATTTGGACTGACTCATTTTCCAAAGAAACAAACCCTTGTGTAACAAATGGCTTAAATGCATTATCCACTTTGTTATTTCCAACCATGCCCACAGGTGGCAGGGTAGGTGGCGGGGTTTGTATAAGAGCCACTGGAGATGATGACTTAGCAGATTTGAAAGTTTTATTCTGCTCTTTTTTTTTCAGAACGGGACACACAGCAATGAGGTGACCCTGCTCATGGCAGTAGAAGCACTCGTGTTTTTCAGCGGTGACTGGGAATGTACGACGGAAACTTTTTGGAGAGGGATTTTTCCTTTCAACTGAGCTTAGCTCATTCCGGACTGGTGGAGAAAAAACGCTCTTATGCGTTAACGCAAACTCGTCAGCCATAACAGCAGCATTATCCAGAGATGTGACTTTCTGTTCGTTCAAATAAAGCACGATTTTCTCTGGTAACCGATTCTTAAATTCTTCCATTAACATAAGCTCACGTAGATTGTCTAAGGTTGTAATTTTGCTAGCCTGACACCACTTATCAAAGAGAACGCCCTTCTCTCGTGCAAACCCTACATAAGTCTGTGTAGCAGTTTTTTCACAATTCCTAAATTTTTGTCTATAAGCCTCTGGCACTAACTCATACGCACGGAGGACTGTGGTTTTAACTTTGTCATAATCTAAACTGTCTTCAATAGACAGTGACGCACACACTTCTTGGGCCTTTCCAACAAATTTGCATTGTAGCAACAGAGACCACACATTTTTTGGCCAATTCAAGGTGGCAGCTATACGTTCGAATGCGCTGAAATACGAGTCTTCTTCAGACTCTCTAAATGGTGGTACCAAAGCTATGTGGTCATTTCCTGTTTTCAAGGAAGACAGTAACATTACTTTGGCATATGAAGAGATTTGACATAAACTTACTCTCCCTTAAGAAGCCACATCAGTATCTCTCTCCAAAGCTGATGAAGCTGTTTTGCCAGAGTAGACATCCACAATAACCTACTCAGATATAATCTCAGGTTACACTCATCTCTCAGAATTCTATTTCATTTCACTGTAGCTCAGACATGACAACTGAAAAAAGAAACTGGTTTCCTGAACATACCAGGACTGACCGTTTCTGTTTGCATCTGTGGAGCCATGTTGTAATAACTGACAGTCCAAGGCCAGGTTTTCATTTATTCAGTAACTTCATAGTAGCCATGACTTGTATTCAGTGGACGGGTAAACTGTGGATAGATCTGAGCAAAGTGCATTAAACTAACTAAGCTTCTATTTTAGGGAGGGTCTGAAGGGAGGGAGGAGTTGTTAGGTCCCCATCACATCTCTGACAGAAAAGAAACAGCACTGTGTGATGTGAGACTAAATTACTTTAGAATAAATCATCCACTGTAGAATGTAGGAAACATTTCCACAAGACTGTATTTTTCACATTTGCCTGGATTTTGAACTAAAACTTGTCTCTGTTGTGTCCTCACATTGTGAATGTGTATAAAAACATTTCAAGGGGGTAGATTTCTGCCCTGGCAGTGTTTGTGGGAAAGCAACAAGTCTCACACCTCCCTCCCCCCATCATTTTCCACTGCACTGACAATGCTATTTATACTAGGCCATAATGAAAGCCACAGCAAGAATGGTCTTCAGCTCTCTGCTATAAACTACATGCAACAAAAGCTGCACCACCTTCACACCTACTTTTAAAATAAAAATGTTTGTTGTACATGTAGAAATGTAATTTCCTTCTTTAGTTTATCACCATACATCAGCAAACTGCTGCAGAAAAATGGCTTGTGCACTTGCACAGTGAGGTGATGTTGCCTTCTTCAGTATAAAGTGACCTACAGTACAAATGTGTAGTAGAGCTCAACAGGTGAGGGTCATTTCATGGTAGGTCTCAACTATAAATAGTACAAAATATTGATAGCTCTTTACTGAATTGGCTGCAGGAGCAGAAAGTCGTGTCTCTTGGCACAGTACTTAGCAGCACTTTGTAATTTGCTGTAAGCCACTGTTTGCAATTTCCTGGTTTTCTGCACAAATTTCTCTGTTCATGAGTCAAGCATACAGCAAACATTGAACAGGCATGGTATCAATGGTAGAATAGCAGAGAGGAAGTTGTTTCTCTCCCAAAAAAACACTGCAGCATGTCTGAAATACACCAAAAACCACCTTGACACTTCACAGCACTACTGGGAAAATGTCTTGTGGACCAAAAGTATGAGGAAAAACAAAGCACTATGATATCAAATGAGGACCAGGTACCAACATTAAAACATAATCCAAAGAGTGAAGTACGGTGAAAGGTGCATAATGATTTGTGGCTGCTTTGCTGCCTCAGGACAGTGTCAGGGTGGCTGTCTGCAAGTGAAACCCAGAAGAAGTTTGGTGATGAAGGAGAGAAATGACTCTAAGCATCAAAGTAAATGTGATACACAAAATCTACCTTTTTTAGTGGACTAGTTAGAGCCCAGACCTTAACCCCATAGAGACGCTGTGATAAAAGACCTAATGAAAGCTGTTCACACCACATGTCCTAAGAATATGGATGAGCTGAAGCAGTTCTGTAGGTAAGAAGGGTCCAAAGTTCCTCCTAAACGTTGTGCAGGTCTTACCCACAACTACAAGAAGTGCTTCCTCAAGATTATTGCTGACAATTACTGTTCAACCAGTTACTACATCACTGTTTCCATGACTTTGTCCACCATCATTGTACAATATGTTTAATGGGTGTGTTACACAAGAACATGAAAGTTTCTGAATATTTTATCGCCTTAGAAATATTTGTTGAAACTTGTGACTTTGGTGAAGATCAGATCACATCTCATCACATTTGTCAGCAGAAAACCAGGAAACTACAAACAGTGCCATTACTTTGTCTTGTAACTGTATAACCTCTGTAACTATGTGCTTTTGTTTGGTGCTTCTCAAACAGCTGATGATACAATAAACCAACAAATATCAAAGTGGAACCAAGTGGAAGTAATTAGTGAGTGAAAACACTGCAGGCTGTACAACAGAAACACTCATACAAGTGTGGTACTGAAGGAATTAGTGCAGTGGAAAAGTATGACTTTATCAATATGGAGGAAATCTGAGTGCAGTACAAATATTTTGCATATATGGTTGCTGGCACTTTTACCACAAGACAGTTCATTTTAATCCTCAATCATTGTTCTCCATTCTCTGTTCTTAGCAATGTATATAAAGCCAAAATCTTAGTCCTACATGCACTGCAATCACATGAATACAACTCTGATCTGTTCACACCCACCCATGTACCTTTACACTACTGTACATGTGCTACCAATCAGCATACAAACAGCACCATGTGTGACCATGTGTGGCTGGTATAGTGTGTTATAGAGGTGTAACAGTGCACAAATATCATGGCTTGGTACATAACTCAGTTTTCAATTTGTGGTTCATTTCATTTTTTTGTACAATGAGGAAAAAAGTACATTATAAAATTACTGACTGTGCTGACTATGAACTCAAGAATAACACATAATGCTGGTATAACCCTCTGGCTACAATGTGGACAAGAAGGGCTCAATCACCTTTAAGATGTTAGTTTCCCCTAAACAATTTGTCTTTGTCCATTGTTGTATTGCACAGGAAAGATGTTCCCAAAAAGGAAAACTTCATAAGGGATGGACTTCTAGCTCAGGCTAAAGTAACCGCATGTGTTTTGTTTATTAAGCTGTCACCCTACCAAAGGTCCAACACCAGAATGGTCCAGTACAAATACATGAAACCTTACAGCCCTATAACATAACTAGTGGTCATTGTCGTCTACAAGATAAACTTAGAAAAACCCATTTAGGGTCACTTTTTGTTAAAAGTTCAACCATACATACATTAATAAAAATCTCCTTTCTGGAGGTTTAAGTTTTCTGCAATATGATGAAATGACATTGAAAACATTGAGGCTCTGCATTATTTTCCTGATATATGGTCAGTTTGAGCAACAGTATAAGAGATCACAAGAAAAAAAAACAAACCACCCGCCTCTTAATGATAAATGTGCATCCTTCCAGGGGCACACTTCTTTAAATGACAAAAAGGCTTCAACATATGTCAATGTTACCAAAAACTGTTAAATTTTAAGTCATCGAACCAAGAAATGTTAAATTCTATTAACATTCACCAGATCTCAAGCTGGTAACGGAGAAACAAATGAGTTCCCTCAAAATGTGCAGAGAATAAAATCTTTGATTTGAGACCAACAAAAAGTGGCAAACAATGATTCCAGACAATCTGCTATGACCAAGAAAGCTATGTCTGCCTGAAAGCTACGTAAGAGACACTATCATTTTAATCAGTAATACTACAAGCACCAGTGGCAGCACTGAGCACAATGAGTGAGCAGCACTGGACTTGAGGAGTGAGGAAGAAATTACTTGGTTTGTGTAAATGAAGAGAAGAGACTTATCTCAGTCATCATAGTCCTGAGTCCTGAGTGTAGTCACACAGAAATTACACAGCAGAGGAACAATGTAAGCTTTGTTTTAACCATAGTTTGTGATTCTGGGTTGAAATATTTCCTTGGCATAAATAATCTGTACTGTTGACAGATGACCATCAATAAGACTGATGACTGTCACATGGGCGGATCTACCAAAAAGACGATGAGGATGTATTTTGGTAACATCAGTAAATGAGCCCTTCAATAACACTGATGTAGTAGTTGTTTACCTGTAGAACCTGTTTTAGTCTTAAAGTGTGTGAACATGTAACAGAAACACAGCACAAGAGCAAATTATTCACATAAACATTTGCTTAAATCACATAATTGAAGATTCAGTTGTGATTATGTAGCTTCTCTGTGGCCTGTTTAGAAGGTGTTTGTCACTTTATTTCATGAGCAGCTAAAACATAGAGCATCATTATGGTTTTGATTATAACATTGACTTGTAACTGCACTTCTATACTATGTTGAGACTGAGATATGCAAAATGTATGAGGTCAGTTTGAGCAGCAGTGAGCAGCCCAAAAACGAAAAACAAAAACCACCCGCCTCTTGATGTTAAATGTGCATCCTTCCAGGGGCACACTTCTTTAATGGACAGCCCTTCAGTCATACGCACAATGATGAACTTTATCTTGTTAACAGCTTCAATTCTCTGCAGCCTCAGTAAGAATTCTCAACTTTATCACTTATATTACTATTTTATGTTTAATCAGTAAATATAAAAACTTATTTACTTAGTGCACTCTTACTGATTTTTAATAAGACCTATTGTTTACATTGATTGTAGTTACAAACTGTTCAATGTCTTGTCTCTGCTGTTTGTTTCAGGTTGGATCTCAGTCTCAGCTGCTGAGTCTCAGACTGTGAAGGTCCAACCTGGTGAAGAAGTCAACCTGCTGTGTCCCAACATGTCCAAATATGATGATTTGACATTCTGGTTCAGACTGGTCAACGGGACCAAGATGGGCTGTGTCTCTATTATGCACGAAACAACTCATTATGTTTCATATTGTGATGGATTTCAAAGTGGAACATTTGAAATGAGCTCCAACATCTCTACAGTCTTTCTCAAAATCAAACAAGTGGATTTATGGGACTCTGGGCTGTATTTCTGTGGAGTTTATACAGAAGGACAGATGCTTTTCAATACAGTACATCTGAATGTTAACGGTAAGACTAAAGTCTGTTCTTTCTTTTGATTGTTGTTTGTTGGATTTTTCCTGTAACAAATTTGAATAAACTATTAACTCTGCCATTACTAAAATTATCTAAACCTCTTTAAAAGGAAGTGTTGGACTACATGAAGCAGACAGCAAGTGCAGAAGTAAGAGTTTGCTCAAGATTTTTATTTTATTGTGGAGCTTATTAGGCCTTTAAGTTGCAGAACTTTATAGTTATTACATTTATATTTTCACCAGGTCTCCAGACTAAAAAGACAAATTAGTCTAACATGATTATCTTTCTTGTAGGTGAGTCTGATGGAACATCAAAGCTGATAAGTGTGATCCTGGGCGGTGTGACAGTTTCACTTGTAGTGCTCATCATTGGTCTGACTGTTCAAAACAGGAAACTTCAGAGAGGTACTTTTCAGAGCTACTGTCTCTATATATATTTCACTTTGTTGCTCCTAGAAATTCTCTTACATTTGTCTCAATGTGCTTGAAAATGAAAAAGCTCCTGGTTTAAAAGACTCTGATCAATTAACTGACCAGATATTCTGTTTTTGTCACTTAGCTAATGAAGAAGAGACTGTAGAGCAAAGTGAGGTGAGCACAACTTTTTTTTATGTCTTTTTGAAACAGCCTGACAGAACAACAGGACTTTTGGGTCCTTCTTTACAGAAGTGCTTTAGCTCAGACACGTTTATATGTTGTCTGGTGTGAACAGTTCTCCTGAGGTCCTTCCCAGCATCTTCATGGGGTTATGGTCTGGGCTTTGTGTGGGCCACGGCAGAAGGCTCATCAAAAAGACTCCAGTTGTGCAAACTCCTGACTCTGATTAGCTTTTTCTGAACTAATTAGTCTCTGGGTTCACTGATCTTCACATACTCCATTACTGTGAATGTTTATTGGGAGTGTTCAATAAAGACGTGAAAAATAAGAATTGTTTGTGTGTTATCAGCTGAAGCACATTGTGCTTGTCTGTTGTTGTAACTTACATGAAGATCAAATCACATTTTATGGTAAATTATTGCATAAACCCAGTTAATTCCAAAGGATTCACATACTTGTTGCTGTGTACACAGAATAAATCATGTCAAGTATCCACATAAACACTAAATATTCTTTCCACAGAATCATAACACTGATGATCTCAGCTACACAACAGTGAAATTTCGACCAAAACCAAAATGAGAAGAGCTGGAGCCCGATGGTACTGACTGGATGCTGCCACCAGATAAACTCAGCCATTAGTCAACTGGAACTGATGCTGTCTTACATTTACAGGCTCTATGGGTTTGAACAACTGCTTGGTTAAACAATAAACTCTCTTGCCTATATATATCTCATTTTGCATTATAGATCTGATAGTAACCCATTTTCAATTGTCTTTTCAATGCACAGCTTCAATTGTCAGAAACTGTTTAACTGAAAAACATAACCAGCATTTGATGGAGGAAGGGTATTTTCTAACAGTGAGAGCTAGACACAGTCTGCAGCAGCAGAGGACTGAATGAAAACCAACATATTTCAACTCAGGGTATAAATACAACTGAGGTCAAACTCAAGTCTAGTAACTTAACGCTTCATAATAAAAGACTTTGAAAGGAAAGAGTGACTACTGTCTGACTTTTTTCTGTAACAGGAAAAACAAGATTCATTTGTAAGAATTTTTTTTTTTTTAAACATTTATCAGGGTGGATATAGAATATAACTGATATAGCATGTGTATATGTAGTCTGACTGGTGGTGGACTGAGGAGGAATAACTCTGATTGTGTCCAGATGCTCTTATTAGAAGAGTTAGGTAGAGGCCTGCAGCATCACTTTCTTGACATAAAGACACAGCACAGGAGTCTGAACACACCTGAAGTCAATATCATGAAGTCTTTCACATCAAACATTTCTGAAAGTGACAACTGAAAGGAAGCAGGAAAGACTGGCTAACAGAGAAACTCCAAAGCCTCTAGAGCTGTATAGAAATTTAAGAGAAAAATAAGGTCCACTGCTGTCAAATCTGATATAATGTGTGAAATGAGGCTACTGTCACATGTGGTGGTGTGAATTAAGATTGATCGGACCCTAGATACAGACAAAGCACTTCATTTATACTGGTAAGTTTAAATACTAAATTGAAGTATGTACATGGAGTGTCCAGGAATGCGTACACTGAGACAGAGTTCAGGGAAGTCCAGACACAGACAGTCTGGGAACATGGAACACGGGAGCAGAGAGAGACCATGGAGACTCAGAGGAGTGCACTCTCTTACACGGGGAACAACCAGGAGACACCGGACTCACGTACAAGCATGATGCCAAAGAGGCACAGGAGACGGGAGCCACACACGCATTGAACACATGGCTGTCCAAGGCCTGTGAGATAAGAGGAGTGGAGTTCATTGATAACTTCAACCTGTTTTGGCAACGTGACGACCTGTTCAAGCGAAAGGGCCCATATCTGAGCCGGAGTGGAGTGAGACGGCTAACGGAAACATCCTCCACTCTCTGAGGCACCAGACTGGGTCTGGACGGTTATGTGAACAGCCAAAGGCTCATCTGAGAGAAGACAGGAGTGAAATAAATACTCACACCACACCAGCAACGGACCCCTCATCAGCCAAGGATCCCCCCTCAAAAGCACCTTCAATGGTGCCCCCTCCACTGCCCTGGGCCCCCCCAGCTGCATCCACATCCTCTGCAGACTCATCATTGACCATGCCATCCCCGGCTTCACCAATGGGATTTCCAAATCATTTGGAAACCTTGGTGAAATCAGGAATTAAAATGGTGCCTCGTACCCCTAATCTGGCAAGGTCACGGGTATTATCATCAACGCCAGTGAATTCATCCCCCCAGCAAACACCACCCCCTTTGCCACCCAGGAGTATGACCTCTGTCCCTCAATCAACTAAAACGCCACCAGCTCGACCACCTCGGCCAACACCTACACAGGACAGGAAATGCAGTTCTTATTGAATCCACCCCACCCAATTTTACATTTCTATCAGAATCACGAGAAAACAAAAAGGGTGGTGGCGTCTGTGCCTTTTTTAGGGATAATGTGGTTACCCACAGGCTGTCATTTGGGGAGTTCTTATCATTTGAGTATGTATCTTTTAAAATGGAGCAAAAATTATCTCCCTTTGTACTTTTTATTATCATCTACAAACCTCCCCAATGCTGTCAAAATTTTATTGATGAATTTACTGAGATACTTTCAGTTGTCTTCACACAGTTTCACTGTTTGGTTATTACAGGTGATTTTAATGTTCACATGGATAAGGCCTGTGACAGAGATGCCAAAGAACTTTCTGCCGTCCTTGAAATGTATGGCCTTAGTCAGCATGTTAGGGAGCCAACCCATACCAGAGGTCACACTCTGGACCTTGTCATTACTAAGGGTGTTAACGTTTCTAATGTCACTGTGATTGATGTTGCTTTGTCTGATCATTTTTGTGTCTTTTTTGATTTGTCCATAATTCCAAAAGATGCAACTGGACCTACACTTGTTCAGAAAAGACACATAAATGACAACACCAGGAAACTGTTTATGGAGATGATTAGGTTTGAAGATTTGTTGACTTCATATACCTCAAGTGTTCTGAATGACATAGATGTGATTGCTCCTCTTAAAGATAAATTAATCAGGAACAGGCAAAAGCCACCGTGGAGAAATGATGACTCGGTCAGGGCACAGAAAAGGGAGTGCCGGAAGGCCGAACGAAAATGGCGTAAATCAAAGCTCGAGGTTCATTGTGATATTTATAAGCAGATGTTGTGTGTGTTCAATGAAACTCTACGTAGAAAGAGAGAAACGTATTTTTCTGAAATCATCAATAACAGTAGTAACAACTCACGTGTTCTGTTTGCTACAGTGAGTAGGTTAACAAACCCTCCATCTCTAGTGCCACTGGAACTAATTTCAACATCCAAATGTAATGAATTTGCATTATTTTTTAATGATAAGATTCAGCGTATTAAACAGACAATTAATTGCACAAGACAGATACGAACTCTGCAGCCATCCAGGAGACACTTGGTAGAATTGACACACTTTACACCAGTAAATGACATAACAGTTGAAGAGATCATCTCCAGTCTGAGTTCATCCACCTGTTGCCTTGATGTTTTACCCACTAGATTTCTGAAATCACTACTAAGCAGTTTGTTACCACAACTCACTCAATTAGTTAATAACTCATTACAGTCTGGAACATTTCCAAGGGCTTTGAAAATTGCCGTGATCAAGCCTCTCCTGAAGAAGAGTAGTCTTGATGCTACGGTACTGAACAACTACCGGCCCATATCAAACCTGCCGTTTTTAGGCAAAATCCTTGAAAAAGTTGTTTACCAACAACTTACTAACTTTCTCATGCTAAACAACTGCGTTGATGATTTTCAGTCGGGTTTTAGGCCCCATCACAGCACTGAAACTGCACTCAACAAGGTGACAAATGACGTTCGTCTGATCATCGATGCTGGCAGAGTCTCTGTCTTAGTACTGCTGGATCTAAGTGCTGCTTTTGACACAGTGGACCATGTGATCCTGTTACAAAGGTTAGAGGACTGTATAGGCATCTCTGGTACTGCCCTTAAATGGTTTAAGTCCTATCTTGAAGACAGGAAGTATTTCATTGAAGTTGGTAACTGTGTCTCAGACCAAATGGCATTGACATGTGGGGTCCCCCAGGGGTCCATCTTGGGACCCCTTTTGTTCAATCTTTACATGTTTCCTTTAGGCCAGTTAATACACATCAATAATGTGTCCTACCATAACTATGCAAATGACACTCAGATTTTACTCACAGCTGGTGAATATGGAATGCTGCTGCTCGGGTCCTGACTAAAACCAGGAAGTACAACCACATTACTCCTGTTCTCAGATCGCTGCACTGTCTTCCTGTCCCTCAGAGATAAAATTTTAAAACAGCACTGCTTTTGTATAAGTCTCTTCATGGCACAGCACCACGTCTCTGACATGTTGATGCCATATGAACCATCTCGAACTCTGAGAACATCAGGGACAGGTCTTCTGCTCATACCCAGAGTCAGGACAAAACAGGGAGAAGCAGCGTTTCAGTTCTTTGCAGCTAAAACCTGGAATAGTCTTCCTGATGATGTTAGACAAGCCTCTTTTTAATGTGGCCTATAACATATGACAACTGACAGTGTTTTATCCAAAGTGATTTATTTCCTTTAATATTAATTTCACTTTTAATTCTTGCTTATGTATTTTTAACCTTTTATTTTATTTTATTTTATTTCTGTAAAGCACTTTGAATTACTCTGTGTATGAATTGTGCTATATAAATAAACTTGCCTTGCCTTGCCTATTAAATTGTTTATTGGAAATACATTTCCAACCTGTTTCAACCAATGATCCACTTTAAAGTTCAACTTGCATATGATCATTATTGAATTCATTAAAGTGTTGTTGTTTAGTTGAGGAGTAAATGTACTGGAACTGGTTTATTTAACTTCCATGATAATGAGAATTACAGATTGATTATTTGAAGAATAAATCTCTTGTTATCTGTGCTATTTGCTTCAGGCTGGGTCTCTGTCTGAGGGTCTGATTCTCAGACTGTGCAGGTCCAGCCTGGTAAAGAAGTCACCCTGCTGTGTCCCAACATTTCCACAACTCCAACCCAGACAGACTGGCTCAGACTGGTCAACAGAACTAAATCCAGCTGTGTCTCCTCTTTGTACCAGTCTGAAGGCAGCCCTTCATTCTGTCATGAATTTCAAAATGGAAAATATGAAGTGAGCTCCAACGTCTCCACTGTCTTTTTGAAAATCAAGCATGTGGATTTATCTGACTCTGGACTCTATTTCTGTGGATTTTACATTAAAAAAAACACACAGTCATTGCCAAAGTAATAGAGTTAAGTGTTCAAGGTGAGACTGTAGGTCACAATAACATCCTTCTTTACTCATCACATGTATTTGTATCTATAATTTATTCTCATAGTAGCATGAAAACAGAACAAATAATATCTGTCATGTTATTTAATTCCCATCCCTTTTGAAAGGTAATGGAGAAACTGATGATGAGGTGGATTTTAAGAAAAGTAAGTTTACTCCTTCCCTCTCTGAAGATTTGACTGTGGACATTAACACAGTTTGAGTCATTTCAGGATTAACAAAATGTAAAGACACCAGATGAAAACAGAGTGTAAAGCTATCATCTCGATTTTAGATGAGAGTGATGGGAGGATAAACCTGATCACTGTGATTCTGGGCATTCTGACTGTTCTCCTCACTATAGTCATTGTTGGTCTGGCTGTTAACCCTCTGGGGTCTGAGGGGGTTTTTGGGGCCTGGACAAATTTTGACATGTCCTGACATTTGTGCTTTTTTCAGTGTTTTTAAAACATATTAATGTCTAAAGTCTGATAACACTGTAATCAGCACAAAATTGGCTACAATAATATGTGAGCTTCAAGTTTATACATTATTGTGTTTTTGAGAAAAAAGTGTTTATGCATGGCTAGTGAAAAACTACATTTTTTTACTCACTGAAATAAGAGCATAAAACACAAACAGAACATTGGTTCACAAGACTTTGGAGACCAGCATGTTGTAGGCTAAAGTGTTTACTTCAGAGTGCTGTGAATGTCATCTTGTTCACACATTCACAGTAAACAATACACTGATTTAAATTTTCTAAGACACTTTTTGTCCAGAAAGGCCATATGCAAGAGGGTGTGTCTGAGGATGAATAGTCATGTGATTTACCTGAGAACACAAAAGACGCACTGAACGACCAGAGAAAGCCGCGCATAATGAGCCTTTCAGTCAATGTAGATGGGACGGATTAGTGCAGCACAATACAACACCATGAGGAGCCAAACGATCCTCATTTGAGTTAAAATCAGTGTTTTTACTCTGAGGACAAGCTAAACTATTTGTCTCTGTGTGGAATGTAAGGAGCGCCGCTTCACGTGCGTAACGTGCCATCATCCAAACGCGCCGAAAAAGTGAGTAAATTCTATGATGAAGCTTGATATTTTGTGTCATTTCTCGGGGGTGTGCACATATTTACCTGGTTCACCTGAGATTATTTACATGTGAACAGTGGACAGTGTACAAGGCGGGACCGCATTACCTGTAATGAGGTGAGACGGGAAAAACGGACTTCTCCTTACGTTCATACGGATTAAATAAAAAGTGATAATTTGTTTTCGACTTGAATTGTTTCACTCAAAAGAAAACATTTCAAGCTTTCTAGCCATATAATTCTTATTTTTATGAGCCAAGTATTCGCTGAGATTCTGGTTGTTTTATTTACGCGTCTGTGAAGAGAAATGGCAGAGACAGAAAAGTCCGAGAGCGCACCCTGTCGGCTTTCTTTATTTAAAAAAAGCACAACGTTTTGTTGTTATTATGATGGTATACCACTAAAAGTAAACCCTTTACAGATTTGAATGATATACTTCTTTTATCTGTGCGATCAGAATTGACGGAGTAATTTAAGTTTGTTTTGGCCTTATCAGAAAAAGATGCATCAAAACGCGCCGGCGCGTGCGTCGACCCCAGAGGGTTAAAATCAGGAAACTTCAGACAGGTACGAGAAATGTAGAATTTGCTGCATATCTTCTTGTAAATCTTTTCATCATGATGGACTAATCCAAAGCAAAGAAAGTCAGACTTTCGTCTTTGCAATTTAGCCGTGCATGAACAAAAAGTGGCAGAAATAAACAAGGTAAGACCATTTTTTCCCTTATATAAACTTTACATTATACTGGAATGGGCCCAGTGTTCATTAACCATATGTGAAACAAAGCCCTGCAGCAATAGAGACAATTTATCAAACACCTGTTTAACTAGCTGAAGCTAACTTTTTACAACTAAAACAGTGTACATGTATACTTCCACAGTCATACGGTGTTTTTCATGCTAATAGCAGGAAATTGTTGCCCTGACTAAGAAGACAGCATCACATTTTCTAGAAAACAAAAAAAAAAAAACATCAGATACAAGCCTGAAACAGATAAGATATAACACTTCCAAACAGCTAAGAACAATGGAGACTATGAAACTTATCGTTGCCAAAATTTGAAATTAAAAATCAGACTGACACCACAGCTACAATTACATCAAGATTCTTGTTTCATTATTTTAATTTGATTCAGCTAAAATGTGACTAAGACTAAAAATATTTGCTTGATTACCAAATCAACTTAGTTGTAACCTAAACAGTGTGTGACTATAATCACTCTGATTTATAGAATCAGGGCTCTGATGACTTGAACTACGCCGCACTAAGTTTCCAGGCAAAACCTAAAAGAAACCAAAGGCCTGCATCAGAGAGACAGCTGGAGCCAAATGTTGTGTACGCTGCCACCAGATAAATTCAGGACACAAGAGGAACTGCAGCTCAGCATGGCACTGACGCTTTAACCTACTCATCTGCTTTCATGCTTTTGTATGTTGGTAGGAGGTTGAAGGAGTCACGATAAACTATAATCTTTGAACCATATTCAGCCTGTGTGTTTGATCAGGCTTCTGTTTGCCTCTGTCTGTTCTAGTCTCTGTCTCTTCTTTTTCCTGAGAGGAAGAGAAATGTGCTTGATGTGCGATGGAGGAGGAGTCACAACGGGTGCCGAGGGTCATCTAATGTACTTATAGGGAGACTGAAACTGTCTGTAGGGAAGGAGTGAGTGAGGTACAGCACATCACTTGTTTGACAGGAAGAGACAATGCAGTGTGGTCTGAGTACAACTGAGGTGAACATCTTGAGTCCTGTAATGTCAAAGGTCTGTGTGAAAGTAGTCAAGGAAGCACTGAAAACCAAACTGTAATAAAGTGTCCACCACAGAAGACTTCAGCCATGACCACAAACATCAGTGGTCTGGCTACTCTCATCCAACAAGAGTGTATGTCAGTTGTTAAATATATCATTTAGTTAAATCTCTCCATTTGGCATTACTTTACACAAACTTCATGACTTCAACACAGTTTCAGGTCACACTTTCATCTGTCAGGTTTCTAATGTTTAGTGGTGCTCACTAAACACAGTCGGGCAATAAAACAATAACAGGTGTTCTTAGGACCAACAGCACCAACAGCATGAAGGACAAAAAGAGACAGAAACTGTCGTCTACCAGAGCCCCGCCCTGTGTCTCTCTGTGGCTGTACTTAGACACAGCAAGGCTTTGAGCTGAGCACTGATGTCAGCATGTTAACACGGCCACAATATCAACGCAGGGGACGTCAAATGTATTTGCAGTGAAAACTACAAAAGTCAACCTCACAGTGGCACTACAGGAAGAGCACTACAGACACAAACTGTCCAGATGGCTGCCATTCAATCTGCACAGAGGACACAACATGATGCATTTATGTTTGCTTCATGTTTTAATTTGAGGAAAACTACAGTGTCCTCATCTGTCCACACAGGCCTCATTTCACCTGCCACCATATTTCATCTCTTCAGTGATCAGTGACATTTAGGTGACAGGCCTAATGTCCAATCCAAAGACAAAACATGGCATCATAAAACATGTCAGTCTCCTTGTACTAGACCTTCCACTGTGGTCCCTTTTCAGCTATAATGTGACTGGACACCTGTTGAAGGCTAAAGTGCATATACAAAGTCATTGCACTTGTACAGTAAGTCTGAGCGTCAAGAAAAAAACACAAGACTCCCCGCCCCTCTAACTCCCTTTATAGGAGCTCAGTCAAACTATTTGGGCACTGACAATTAAATGCACAATGAGGAGCTTTACCTTGGTCACAATTTTATTTCTCTGCAGCCTCGGTAAGTACTGGCACATTATCACAGCACCAAGGAATGTAATCAATAACACATCAAAATTTAAATGTGCACATCAGGAGTCAATCGCTGTCGTTGCCATGTTACAGTAACTTTATATTATAGGTTCAGGGATAAATGTCTTGTTATCTGTGCTGTTTGTTTCAGGCTGGGTCTCTGTCTCAGGGTCTGAGTCTGAGCATGTGCAGGTCCAGCCTGGTGAAGAAGTCACCCCGCTGTGTCCCAACATTTCCACAACTCCAACCCAGACAGACTGGTTTAGACTGGTAAAGAGAACTAAGCCGTGCTGTGTCTCCTCTATGTTTGAGTCTAAAGGCAGAACTTCATTCTGTGATGGATTTAAAAAATGGAAAATATGAAATGAGCTCCAACGTCTCCACTGTCTTTCTGAAAGTCAAGCATGTGGATTTATCTGACTCTGGACTGTATTTCTGTGGATTTTACATTAACAAACACACAGTCATTGCCAGTGCAGTAGAATTAAGTGTTCAAGGTGAGACTGTAGATCACAATAACCCATCATATGTATTTCTATCTATAATTTATTTTCATAATAGTATGAAAATAGAACAGGTAGCAAAAATATGTGTCATATTATTTAATTCCCATCCCCTTTGAAAAGTACTGGTGAAAGTGATGAGGTGGATTTTAAGAAAAGTAAGCTTACTCCTTCCCTCTCTGAAGATTTGATTGTGGACATTAACACAGTGTGAGTCATTTCAGGATTAACAAAATCTAAAAACACCAGATTAAAATGGATTGTAAAGCTATCATTTCGATTTTAGATGAGTGTGATGGGAGGATAAACCTGATCACTGTGATCCTGGGCTGTCTGACTGTTCTCCTCACTATAGTCATTATTGGTCTGGCTGTTAAAATCAGGAGACTTCAGACAGGTACGAGAAATGCAGAATTTGTTGCATATCTTCTTGTAAATCTCTTCATCGTGATGGACTAATCCAAAGCATAGAAAGTAATCAGACTTTTGTCTTTGCCATTTAGCCATGCATGAAGAAAAAATGCCAGAAATAAACAAGGTAAGACCATTTTCTTTCCTTATATAAACTGTACATTATACAGGAATGGGCCCAGTGTTCATCAACCATATGTGCAACAAAGCCCTGCAGCAATAGAGACAATTTATCAAACACCTGTTTAACTAGCTGAAGCTAACTTTTTACAACTAAAACAGTGTACATGTATACTTTCACAGTCATACGGTGTTTTTCATGCTAATAGCAGGAAACTGTTTCCTGACTAAGAAGACAGCATCACATTTTCTAGAAAACAAACAGATAAACAAAAAAAAAACCATCAGATACAAGACTAAAACAGACAAGATATGACACTTGCAAACACCTAAGAACAATGGAGACTATGAAACTTATCGGTGCCAAAAATTGAAAATAAAAGTTTAGGTTTTGTATCAAACTTGGTGTCAGACTGACACCACAGCTGGAATTACATCAAGATTCTTGTTTCATTATTTTAATTTGATTTAGCCAAAATGTGACTAAGACTAAAAACATTTGTTTGATTACCAAATCAACTTAGTTGTAACTTAAACAATGTGTGACTATAATCAATCTGATTTATAGAATCGGAGCTCTGATGACTTGAATTATGCACCCCTAAATTTTCGGGCAAAACCTAAAAGAAACCGAAGGCCTGCATCAGAGAGACAGCTGGAGCCAAATGTTGTGTACGCTGCCACCAGATAAACTCAGGACACAAGAGGAACTGCAGCTCAGCATGGCACTGATGCTTTAACCTACTCATCTGCTTTCATGCTTTTGTATGTTGGTAGGAGGTTGAAGGAGTCACAATAATTAAACTATAAACTTTGAACCATATTCAGCCTGTGTGTTCGATCAGGCTTCTGTTTGCCTCTGTCTGTTCTAGTCTCTGTCTCTTCTTTTTCCTGAGAGGAAGAGAAATGTGCTTGATGTGTGATGGAGGAGGAGTCACAACAGGTGCCGAGGGTCATCTAATGTACTTATAGGGAGACTGAAACCGTCTGTAGGGGAGGAGGGAGTGAGGTACAGCACATCACTTGTTTGACAGGAAGAGACAACGCAGTGTGGTCTGAGTACAACTGAGGTGAACTTCTTGAGTCCTGTAATGTCAAAGGTCTGTGTGAAAGTAGTCAAGGAAGCACTGAAAACCAAACTGTAATAAAGTGTCACCACAGAAGACTTCAGCCATGACCACAAACATCAGTGGTCTGGCTACTCTCATACAACAAGAGTATATGTCAGTTGTTAAATATATCATTTAGTTAAATCTCTCCATTTGTCATTACTTTACACAAACTTCATGACTTCAACACAGTTTCAAGTCACACTTTCATCTGTCAGGTTTCTAATGTTGAGTGGTGCTCACTAAACACAGTCGGGCAATAAAACAATAACAGGTGTTCTTAGGACCAACAGCACCAACAGCATGAAGGACAAAAAGAGACAGAAACTGTCGTCTACCAGAGCCCCGCCCTGTGTCTCTCTGTGGCTGTACTTAGACACAGCAAGGCTTTGAGCTGAGCACTGATGTCAGCATGTTAACACGGCCACAATATCAACGCAGGGGACGTCAAATGTATTTGCAGTGAAAACTACAAAAGTCAACCTCACAGTGGCACTACAGGAAGAGCACTACAGACACAAACTGTCCAGGTGGCTGCCATTCAATCTGCACAGAGGACACAACATGATGCATTTATGTTTGCTTCATGTTTTAATTTGAGGAAAACTACAGTGTCCTCATCTGTCCACACAGGCCTCATTTCACCTGCCACCATATTTCATCTCTTCAGTGATCAGTGACATTTAGGTGACAGGCCTAATGTCCAATCCAAAGGCAAAACATGGCAACATAAAACATGTCAGTCTCCTTGTACTAGACCTTCCACTGTGATCCCTTTTCAGCTATAATGTGACTGGACACCTGCTGAAGCTAAAGTGCATATACAAAGTCATTGCACTTGTACAGTAAGTCTGAGCGTCAAGAAACAAACACAAGACTCCCCGCCCCTCTAACTCCCTTTATAAGAGCTCAGTCAAACTATTTGGGCACTGACAATTAAATGCACAATGAGGAGCTTTACCTTGGTCACAACTTTATTTTTCTGCAGCCTCGGTAAGTACTGGCACATTATCACAGCACCAAGGAATGTAATCAATAACACATCAAAATTTAAATGTGCAAATCAGGAGTCAATCGCTGTCGTTGCCATGTTACAGTAACTTTATATTATAGGCTCAGGGATAAATGTCTTGTTATCTGTGCTGTTTGTTTCAGGCTGGGTCTTTGTCTCAGGGTCTGAGTCTCAGACTGTACAGGTCCAGCCTGGTGAAGAAGTCACCCTGCTGTGTCCCAACATTTCCACAACTCCAACCCAGACAGACTGGCTCAGACTGGTCAGCAGAACCAAGTCCAGCTGTGACTCCTCTATGTACTAGTCTGAAGGCAGAACTTCATTCTGTCATGGATTTCAAAATGGAAAATATGAAATGAGCTCCAACGTCTGATGATGAGGTGGATTTTAAGAAAAGTAAGTTTACTCCTTCCCTCTCTGAAGATTTGATTGTGGGCATTAACACAGTGTGAGTCATTTCAGGATTAACAAAATCTAAAGCCAGAGTTAAGTGTTCAAGCTGAGGATGGAGTCATTTCTGACCTTCAGTAGAGTAAAAACAACTGAGCTGAGTCTTGACTTAATATTGACATGCCTTTTGACACTCATGTCTCAACTTGCTGATCAATAAATTAATTTTGTTTTCTGCCATTTTTGCTGGAAACATGTGCCAGTGCAGATTTTGAGTGATTTCTGAGAAATAGTGAGTGAGATACAGTATGTGACTCTCAGTACTGGGGCTTACAGGTTCTGGCCTCTAAATACATGGACTCTGCAGCACTGAGGTTCCTTCCAGAGACAATAAGAAGCAGGACACCAGAAGTGGAAACTCATGTTTCTTATACGGCCTGCAGATAGACTCATGAAGCAACTGGAGCTGCAACTCAGAATATAAGTGTTGGTCATATTAATCTTGCTGATTTGCTTTTCTATGTTATGGCTTTATGTTTTTTGTAATAATGTACTAATAAAATTAAGAGCTTGAATGTTTTGGCTCATATTTCTTTTATTTTCTTGGTCAAAGTCACTGCTGTTGTTTTGTCTGCCTCTAATCTTCATCTTAGAGCAGCAAGGATGTATTTGACGTTTGATGAGGAGGAGCCATGACAGGACAGTGATGACACTGATGGCAAACTGACTCATGGGGGGAGTCAAATGGTCTGTAGGTGGAGTAGGTGGAGTGTGGGCTGAGTGAGATACACATCAGAAACTTACAGGAAGAGACAGCACAGTGTGGTCTGAGCACGACTGACATGAAAGTGAAAGGTTTGTAGCAAAGCCTCTGTACATAACATAAATGCTCCAAAAACAACAGAATAAGCCAGCAGCCTGTGGTGGCAAACACCAAGTCAAATATAAAGTCCACTCCAAGGAGACGTCAAATATGACCAACCATCAAGTCATTTCCTGTTTTCAAGGAAGACAGTAACATTACTTTGGCATATGAAGAGATTTGACATAAACTTACTGTCCCTTAACAAGCCACATCAGTATCTCTCTCCAAAGCTGATGAAGCTGTTTTGCCAGAGTAGACATCCACAATAACCTACTCAGATATAATCTCAGGTTACACTCATCTCTCAGAATTCTATTTCATTTCACTGTAGCTCAGACGTGACAACTGAAAAAAGCAACTGGTTTCCTGAACATACCAGGACTGACCGTTTCTGTTTGCATCTGTGGAGCCATGTTGTAATAACTGACAGTCCAAGGCCAGGTTTTCATTTATTCAGTAACTTCATAGTAGCTATGACTTGTAATCAGTGGATGGGTAAACTGTGGATAGATCTGAGCAAAGTGCATTAAACTAACTAAGCTTCTAGGAGTTGTTAGGTCCCCATCACATCTCTGACAGAAAAGAAACAGCACTGTGTGATGTGAGACTAAATTACTTTAGAATAAATCATCCACTGCAGAATGTAGGAAACATTTCCACAAGACTGAATTTTTCACATTTGCCTGGATTTTGAACTAAAACTTGTCTCTGTTGTGTCCCCACATTGTGAATGTGTATAAAAACATTTCAAGGGTGTAGATTTCTGCCCTGGCTGTGTTTGTGGGAAAGCAACAAGTCTCACACCTCCCTCCCCCCATCATTTTCCACTGCACTGACAATGCTATTTATACTAGGCCATAATGAAAGCCACAGCAAGAATGGTCTTCAGCTCTCTGCTATAAACTACATGCAACAAAAGCTGCACCACCTTCACACCTACTTTTAAAATAAAAATGTTTGTTGTACATGTAGAAATGTAATTTTCTTCTTTAGTTTATCATCATACATCAGCAAACTGCTGCAGAAAAATGGCTTGTGCACTTGCACAGTGAGGTGATGTTGCCTTCTTCAGTATAAAGTGACCTACAGTACAAATGTGTAGTAGAGCTCAACAGGTGAGGGTCATTTCATGGTAGGTCTCAACTATAAATAGTACAAAATATTGATAGCTCTTTACTGAACTGGCTGCAGGAGCAGAAAGTCGTGTCTCTTGGCACAGTACTTAGCAGCACTTTATAATTTGCTGTGTGCCACTGTTTGCAATTTCCTGGTTTTCTGCAGAAATTTCTCTGTTCATGAGTCAAGCATACAGCAAACATTGAACAGGCATGGTATCAATGGTAGAACAGCAGAGAGGAAGATCTCCCAAAAAGATGTGATAAAAGACCTAATGAAAGCTGTTCACACCACATGTCCTAAGAATATGGATGAGCTGAAGCAGTTCTGTAGGTAAGAAGGGTCCAAAGTTCCTCCTAAACGTTGTGCAGGTCTTACCCACAACTACAAGAAGTGCTTCCTCAAGATTATTGC
The DNA here is from genome assembly GCF_900324485.2 of Mastacembelus armatus. Classification (NCBI taxonomy): domain Eukaryota; kingdom Metazoa; phylum Chordata; class Actinopteri; order Synbranchiformes; family Mastacembelidae; genus Mastacembelus; species Mastacembelus armatus. Next base: position 4,531,829 of record NC_046650.1, on the reverse strand, counting down.
TGACAATTACTGTTCAACCAGTTACTACATTATCTGTTTCCATGACTTTTGCCACAATCATTGTACAATATGTTTAATGGGTATGTTACACAAGAACATGAAAGTTTCTGAATATTTTATCGCCTTAGAAATATTTGTTGAAACTTGTGACTTTGGTGAAGATCAGATCACATCTCATCACATTTGTCAGCAGAAAACCAGGAAACTACAAACAGTGCCATTACTTTGTCTTGTAAGTGTATAACCTCTGTAACTATGTGCTTTTGTTTGGTGCTTCTCAATCAGCTGATGATACAATAAACCAACAACTATCAAAGTGGAACCAAGTGGAAGTAATTAGTGAGTGAAAACACTGCAGGCTGTACAACAGAAACACTCATACAAGTGTGGTACTGAAGGAATTAGTGCAGTAGAAAAGTATGACTTTATCAATATGGAGGAAATCTGAGTGCAGTACAAATATTTTGCATATATGGCTGCTGGCACTTTTACCACAAGACAATTCATTTTAATCTGCAATCATAGTTGAGTTTGGTTCAAAATGTGTTTAGGACAAAGACGAGGACATACACGACAACTCACTGGTGCTGCCATAGAACAAAAAAGTTCTCCATTCTCTGTTTTTAGCAATGTATATAAAGTCAAAATCTTAGTCCTACATACACTGCAATCACATGAATACAACTCTGATCTGTTCACACCCACCCATGTACCTTTACACTACTGTACATGTGCTACCAATCAGCATACAAACAGCACCATGTGTGACCATGAGTGGCTGGTATAGTGTGTTATAGAGGTGTAACAGTACACAAATATCATGGCTTGGTACGTAACTCAGTTTTCAGTTTGTGGTTAATTTCATTTTTTTGTACAACGAGGAAAAAAGTACATTATAAAATTGCTGACTGTGCTGAATATGAACTCAATAATAACACATAATGCTGGTATAACCCTCTGGCTACAATGTGGACAAGAAGGGCTCAATCACCTTTAAGATGTTAGTTTCCCCTAAACAATTTGTCTTTGTCCATTGTTGTATTGCACAGGAAAGATGTTCCCAAAAAGAAAAACTTCATAAGGGATGGACTTCTAGCTCAGGCTAAAGTAACCACATGTGTTTTGTTTATTAAGCTGTCACCCTACCAAAAGTCCAACACCAGAATGGTCCAGTACAAATACATGAAACCTTACAGCCCTATAACATAACTAGTGGTCATTGTCGTCTACAAGATAAACTTAGAAAAACCCATTTAGGGTCACTTTTTGTTAAAAGTTCAACCGTACATACATTAATAAAAATCTCCTTTCTGGAGGTTTAAGTTTTCTGCAATATGATGAAATGACATTGAAAACATTGAGGCTCTGCATTATTTTCCTGATATATGGTCAGTTTGAGCAACAGTATAAGAGACCACAAGAAAAAAAAACAAACCACCCGCCTCTTGATGTTAAATGTGCATCCTTCCAGGGGCACACTTCTTTAATGGACAGCCCTTCAGTCATACGCACAATGATGAACTTTATCTTGATAACAGCTTCAATTCTCTGCAGCCTCAGTAAGAATTCTCAACTTTATCACTTATATTACTATTTTATGTTTAATCAGTAAATATAAAAACTTATTTACTTAGTGCACTCTTACTGATTTTTAACAAGAGCTATTGTTTACATTGATCGTAGTTACAAACTGTTCAATGTCTTGTCTCTGCTGTTTGTTTCAGGCTGGATCTCAGTCTCAGCTGCTGAGTCTCAGACTGTGAAGGTCCAACCTGGTGAAGAAGTCAACCTGCTGTGTCCCAACATGTCCAAATATGATGTTATGACATACTGGTTCAGACTGGTCAATGGGACCAAGATTGGCTGCATCTCTGTTATGCACACAAAAACTCATTCTGTTTCATACTGTGATGGATTTCAAAGTGGAACATTTGAAATGAGCTCCAACATCTCTACAGTCTTTCTCAAAATCAAACAAGTGGATTTATCGGACTCTGGGCTGTATTTCTGTGGATTTTATATAGGTGGTCAAACGCTTTTCAATACAGTACATCTGAATGTTAACGGTAAGACTAAAGTCTGTTCTTTCTTTTGATTGTTGTTTGTTGGATTTTTCCAGTAACAAATTTGAATAAACTATTAACTCTGCCATTACTAAAATGATCTAAACCTCTTTAAAAGGAAGTGGTGGACTACATGATGAAGACAGCAAGTGCAGAAGTAAGAGTTTGCTCAAGATTTTTATTTTATTGTGGAGCTTATTAGGCCTTTAAGTTGCAGAACTTTATAGTTATTACATTTATATTTTCACCAGGTCTCCAGACTAAAAAGACAAATTAGTCTAACATGATTATCTTTCTTGTAGCTGAGTCTGATGGAACATCAAAGCTGATAAGTGTGATCCTGGGCGGTGTGACAGTTTCACTTGTAGTGCTCATCATTGGTCTGACTGTTCAAAACAGGAAACTTCAGAGAGGTACTTTTCAGAGCTACTGTCTCTATATATATTTCACTTTGTTGCTCCTAGAAATTCTCTTACATTTGTCTCAATGTGCTTGAAAATGAAAAAGCTCCTGGTTTAACAGACTCTGATCAATTAACTGACCAGATATTCTGTTTTTGTCACTTAGCTAATGAAGAAGAGACTGTAGAGCAAAGTGAGGTGAGCACAACTTTTTTATGTCTTTTTGAAACAGCCTGACAGAACAACAGGACTTTTGGGTCCTTCTTTACAGAAGTGCTTTAGCTCAGACACATTTATATGTTGTCTGGTGTGAACAGTTCTCCTGAGGTCCTTCCCAGCATCTTCATGGGGTTATGGTCTGGGCTTTGTGTGGGCCACGGCAGAAGGCTCATCAAAAAGACTCCAGTTGTCCAAACTCCTGACTCTGATTAGCTTTTTCTGAACTAATTAGTCTCTGGGTTCACTGATCTTCACATACTCCATTACTGTGAATGTTTATTGGGAGTGTTCAATAAAGATGTGAGAAATAAGAATTGTTTGTGTGTTATCAGCTGAAGCACATTGTGCTTGTCTATTGTTGTAACTTACATGAACAGTGAAATTTCGACCAAAACCAAAATGAGAAGAGCTGGAGCCCGATGGTACTGACTGGATGCTGCCACCAGATAAACTCAGCCATTAGTCAACTGGAACTGATGCTGTCTTACATTTACAGGCTCTATGGGTTTGAACAACTGCTTGGTTAAACAATAAACTCTCTTGCCTATATATCTCATTTTGCATTATAGATCTGATATTAACCCATTTTCAATTGTCTTTTCAATGCACAGCTTCAATTGTCAGAAACTGTTTAACTGAAAAACATAACCAGCATTTGATGGAGGAAGGGTATTTTCTAACAGTGAGAGCTAGACACAGTCTGCAGCAGCAGAGGACTGAATGAACATCAACATATTTCAACTCAGGGTATAAATACAACTGAGATCAAACTCAAGTCTGGTAACTTAACGCTTCATAATAAAAGACTTTGAAAGGAAAGAGTGACTACTGTCTGACTTTTTTCTGTAACAGTCAAACTCTACTTATGTTTATCTTTTCAGAAGATAATGATGAATCTCCTGAGGATGTGAAGACAAAATTGAAAAGTAAAATTCTTGACCTTGTCCTCTGGACTAAGTGAGGGAGGTGGGGGACAGAAGGGTCCTGGCTAAACGAACATCTATGCTGGACCATGAGTTTCACCCCCTGCGGGACGCCCTGTCTTCCCTGGAGAGCAGCTTCAGTGACAGACTGATCCACCCTCACTTGTGAAGGAGAGATTCCGTAGGTCTTTCCTTCCTGGGGGCAGTCGTGGCTTAATGGTTTGACTCTCAGGACCGGCAGGAATTGTCGGTGGGGTGGAGTGAATAGTCAGCTCTCTCTCCACCTTCAATACCACGACTGAGGTGAGACCCTTGTGCAAGGCACCGAACCCCCAACTGCCCTGGTGCCGCTCCAGGTGTGTGTTCATGGTGTGCATTCACTGCTGTGTGTGCAGTGGGTTAAATGCAGAGGGGAATTTCAAGTATGGTTCAACATACTAGACAAAAATGTTCACTTTTCAGACTCTACAATGAACACTACTAACTGTACATTTGTCCTCCATCTGCTGTAATCGTGTACAATACTGTATTATAAGATGAATCACCATCAGTGCAATATACTCTAGTCACTTTACCTGGTATTTATTTATTCATCCATAGATGTCCATATACTGTACATACCCATAGGCACATATCTACACACTTAGAGTTTCTGTAGTTTTTATTTCAATTAGTATTTTATTTGTATTTTTTAATATTTTTAATTTCTTATTTATTTCACATCTTGCTACTTCTGGCACTCTGCTGTGTACGGTACTTACTGTTGCAACAAGCAGTTTCCCCAGTGTGGACAAATAAAGGTTTTCTTATCTTATTTTATCTTATCTTGCCTACAGAATAGTAAAAGCTGACAAGTGTGATCTATTCTACTGTGATGGTTCTCCAAGTGGAGAAGGAAGTTATCTATGCTGCCAGCAGATAGATTCAAATTAGATCAGGTGGAATTGAGGCTCTTATCATATCAACACAACTAACTAGATTGTTTGTTGTGCGTTTTTTGCTGAAAATGTGCTTTCTGTCTGACTGGTGGTGGACTGAGGAGGAATAACTCTGATTGTGTCCAGATGCTCTTATTAGAAGAGTTAGGCAGAGGCCTGCAGCATCACTTTCTTGACATAAAGACACAGCACAGGGGTCTGAACACACCTGAAGTCAATATCATGAAGTCTTTCACATCAAACATTTCTGAAAGTGAAAACTGAAAGGAAGCAGGAAAGACTGGCTAACAGAGAAAATCCAAAGCCTCCAGAGCTGTATAAAATATTTATAGCAGGGCTGTCCAACTCCAGTACTTGAGGGCCATTGTCCTGCCCACTGCTGATTACCTGGATCAGGTGTGTTCAGCCAATCAGAAGCTAAGGGGTAGAGTGGGGGGACAAAAGTGAATCAACAAGTTGTAGTATTTGTTCCCTTGTGCCAGGAGGAACAGGGGTAGCACTGTGAGATCTGTACACAAATGACATCCAGCAGCTACTGGTGTCCATGATTCTGACCAAACTGTCAGAAAAACACAGCATTAGGGCCACCATCTTTTAGTTCAAACTGTGCTCATAGCACAGCAGAGTACAGCTCAACTGGTATTCAGCAGAGAACATCAGAATTGGCAGGTTCTACATTAGTGGCCCTGACAGAGTCTTGAGATGCCATGGTGAACATTATGCTGCCTGTACCATTGAGTGTGACCAATCTGCTGGTGGGTCAGTGATGGTCTGGGGAGGCATTTCCTAGGAGTGCTGCACAGAGCTCCATGTCTCTGACTGCTGTCAGGTAACAGAATAACAGAGTAACAGACCCTTCAGGGGTCGCCGCAGCGAATCATCTGCCTCCATTTAACCCTATCCTCTGTATCCTCCTCACCCACACCAACTATCCTCATGTTCTCCTTCACTACATCCAAGAACCTCCTCTTTGGTCTTCCTCTAGGCCTCCTTCCTGGCAGCTCTAACCTCAGCATCCTTTTACCAATGTATTCACTGTCCCCCCTCTGAAAATGTCCAAATCATCTCAATCTGGCTTTTCCTCGTCACTCCCAGAGAGAACCTCAACACCTTCAGCTCTGCTACCTCCAGCTCTGCCTCCTGTCTTTTTCTCAGTGCCACTGTCTCTAAACCAGACAACATTGCTGGTCTCACCACTGTCTTGTCCACTTTTCCTTTCATTCTTGCTGACATCTTTTGTCACACATCACACTTGACACTTTCCTCCACCCGTTCCAACCTGCTTGCTCACTTCTTTTCCACACTCTCCATTGCTCTGGACTGTTGACCCTAGGTACTTAAAATCTTACCCCTTCTTCACCTCTACTCCCTGTAACCTCACCGTTCTACTTGAGTCCCTCTCATTTACACACATATACTCTGTTTTACTGCGGCTAACCTTCATTCCTCTCCTTTCCAGAGCAAACCTCCACCTCTCTAGATTTTCCTCCACCTGTTCCCTGTTCTCACTACAGATGACAATGTCATCTGTAAACATCATGGTCCACGGAGATTCACCACAGCAAACAAGAAGGGGCTCAACGACAATCCTTGGTGCAGTCCCACCTCCACCTTGAACTCCTCTGTCACCCCTACAGCACACCTCACCACTGTCTTACAGCTCTCATACATGTCCTGCACCACTCGAACATACTTCTCTGCCACTCCAGACTTCCTCATACAAAACCACAGCTCCTCTATCGGCACCCTGTCATACGCTTTTTCCAAATCTACAAAGACACAATGCAGCTCCTTCTGGCCTTCTTTGTACTTCTCCATCAGCATTCTCAAAGCAAATATCTGTGGTTCTCTTTCTTGGCATGAAACCATACTGCTGCTCACAAATGCTCACTTCTGACCTCAGCCTAGCCTCCACTACTCTTTCCCATAACTTCATTGTGTGACACATCAGCTTTATTCCTCTGTAGTTTCCACAACTCCGCACATCTCCTTTTTTCTTAAAGATGGACACCAGGACACTTCTCCATTCCTCAGGCATCCTCTCACTCTCTCACTCTTGTTAAGTAGCCCTATGACTAGGCATTCTAAGATACTAAAATGTAGTTTATTCATCCATTATACATCCAGTGGAGGTCGTACTATTTGTCCACCTGTGTCTGAGCACAGCTGAGGTAAAAATCAGGACACTTCAGACATTTTGATGCCTAAAAAGAAATGGTAAACTAGAATTAGTCATAAAGATAAGATACAGTCTATAGCTATATTTGTACAGATGTTTTAGAAAAAACTAAGTGTAGACACTAACCAACAAGCAACAATCGAAAAAGTCTCAACCACAGGAAGACTGGTTTTCAGCCATAACTACACACATCACAGATCCAGCAGTATTTAAAAATCAAGACTAAATCGACTTTTAAAAATACCTGTAAATATCAGCCCCTCCTGATGACGCTGCCCTGCTCCACTCATCACTTCACATGCATTGATAACTGATCTTTCCAGCATGTATCAACATCTGCATTTAGCCTTGAGAGCAGGTACAAACACACTTGTACAACCAGATCTGAGAGCATTTACATCTTATAGGTGTCCTGAGAGTCATTCATGCAAACATGTGTTTAGGCCACGGGTAGAATTTCAAGCAGAAATTACAAATCACACAGAAATTACACAGCAGAGGAACAATGTAAGCTTTGTTTTAACCATAGTTTCTGAGTTTCTGATTCTGGGTTGAAATATTTCCTTGGCATAAATAATCTGTGCTGTTGACAGATGACCATCAATAAGACTGATGACTGTCACATGGGCGGATCTACCAAAAAGACGATGAGGATGTATTTTGGTAACATCAGTAAATGAGCCCTTCAATAACATTGATGTAGTAGTTGTTTACCTGTAGAACCTGTTTTAGTCTTAAAGATGTGTGAACATGTAACAGAAACACAGCACAAGAGCAAATTATTCACATAAACATTTGCTTAAATCACATAATTGAAGATTCAGTTGTGTTTATGTAGCTTCTCTGTGGCCTGTTTAGAAGGAGTTTGTCAATTTATTTCATGAGCAGCTAAAACATAGAGCATCATTATGGTTTTGATTATAACATTGACTTGGAACTGCACTTCTATACTATGTTGAGACTGAGATATGCAGAATGTATGAGGTCAGTTTGAGCAGCAGTGAGCAGCCCAAAAAAATAAACACCCGCCTCTTGATGTTAAATGTGCATCCTTCCAGGGGCACACTTCTTTAATGGACAGCCCTTCAGTCATACGCACAATGATGGACTTTATCTTGATAACAGCTTCAATTCTCTGCAGCCTCAGTAAGAATTCTCAACTTTATCACTTATATTACTATTTTATGTTTAATCAGTAAATATAAAAACTTATTTACTTAGTGCACTCTTACTGATTTTTAATAAGACCTATTGTTTACATTGATCGTAGTTACAAACTGTTCAATGTTTTGTCTCTGCTGTTTGATTCAGGCTGGATCTCAGTCTCAGCTGCTGAGTCTCAGACTGTGAAGGTCCAACCTGGTGAAGAAGTCAACCTGCTGTGTCCCAACATGTCCAAATATGATGGTTTGACGTTCTGGTTCAGACTGGTCAATGGGACCAAGATTGGCTGTATCTCTGTTAAGTACCCGGCTAATGCAGTTGTTTCATACTGTGATGAGCTCCAACATCTCTACAGTCTTTCTCAAAATCAAACAAGTGGATTTATCGGACTCTGGGCTGTTTTTCTGTGGATTTATACAAATGGTCGTCCTACTTTCAGTGTAACACGTTTAAATGTTAAAGGTAAGATTACTGTATATTCTTTTGTTCTTTTTACTCCTTTTTTCTTTGTCATTTCCTCTAATGATGCAAACATATATTCATAACTTTATTGATACCTATATGTAAAATGTTCCTACTTGAAAATAAAAATGTGATGCAGATACAAATCTGCCAAAATAAGATGCAAACTAAATTTATCTCTATTTCATTGAAAGGGGACAATGAATTTGATGATGACATGGATGGTAAGTATCAAAGTGAGTTTCCTCACATTGTGCAGAGCCATGTCCTAAGCATCAGAGGAAACATTTAATCCAACTAAATGATTTCTGTTGTAGAAAAGTCTGATGAAACAACCAAGCTGATGGGTGTGATCCTTGGTGGTGTGACTGTTTTCCTTTTCATGGTCACATTTGGTCTGGTTGTTAAAATCTGGAAACTTCAGAAAGGTACTTCAAATTCTTCTGTCTTCCTCTTGTTTTAAACATCTTTTGTTTCAGTGTGGTATCACAATGAAGTGCCTTTTTAAAGTGGTTGATGGTCAAGAAGTAATTCAGGTAACCTGCTGATGATTACCTGGTTACAGTGTTCGTTTTCTTAGTTTATCATGTTAGCATTTGAGAATTTGCATTTAAAACCCATGGAAATGTCAGTTCTCAGATACTTGTCAGAAAGTTGTACCCAAAGATCTTACACTGAATGTACATTATCTGACCTGGTGTCTTATTTCTGTCACTAAGCCAATCATGAAGAAAATAACCCACAACGGAGCAAGGTGATTCCAGCTTCAAGTTACTTTTATAACATGATTAAACGTGAAGTCATTGCTTAGTTTTTCTCTCAAACTATATGAGATGACTGCGTAAAATACCCACTATATTTACAGAATCTGGATTCTGAGGAATTAAACTACGGAACAGTGACTTTTGGTCCAAGAGGAAGAAGAAGAGAGATGGAGCCAAATGTTGTATACGCTGCAACCAGATAGACTCAGGAGGCAAATGAAACTGCAGCTCAGGGTGGAACTGGTGCCTCACTAAGCTGCTGTTCATATGAGACCAGTGGGTGGGGATGGATTACACTTATTCTTGTCAAAAATCATTTTGCAGTCAAGTTCTGATGAAGACTGTCTCATCTTGTTACAACTGCCCAGAGTCTTTTATCTTGAAAGACAGATGGAGGTCAGTGCTGGAGTGAGTCCACATTTGTTTGATCAGAAGAGATGGCACAGTGTGATCTGAGACCTCTGAGGTGGAAATTAGAGCACGTCTTTAAGATCTTCTGGCTTTTCAAGTTAGACATATATATGTATATATACGTATATTAAAAATTAATTAAATTGGCAGTAAATTTGTCAGTATGTGTCACCTGTCTTTGTGACAAGTTTTATCTTCTGAGAACACAACACACACATCACCTCTGAAACTGCATGACAACATGGTAATGCTGACAATGCTACTCCAAGCAAGAAGAAAATCACGCTGTTCCAACCCACTGCTACCTGTGGGCAGTGAGTGGTGAAAGGTCAGTCATCATTATATGATATTCATCTCTAGCAAATACATTTATAGAAATACACTTTTATGTTGTGGCTGTAAATCAAGAAATGCCAGTGTCCAATCAAAGCTCACTGTTGACCAAAAGAGTAGTTGAGATAGAGACTATTTTGTCTCACTTGGTAATTATGAGTCTGAGCGAACAAAAATTAAATGTGGGGTTCCTCAAGGGTCTATTCTTGGTCCTCTCTTATTTAATATCTACATGCTGCCCCTTGCTCAGATTATGGAATACTACAACATTGACTACCATACCTATGCAGATGACAACCAACTTTATATATCAGTATCATCTCATGATTATAGTCCTCTAATTTCAATATGTGAGTGTATTAATCAAGTCAAACAATGGATGTGCCACAATTTTCTCCAGCTCAATACAGACAAGACAGAAGTGATTGTTTTTGGTCCCAAAAATGAAAAGTCAAAGGTCATTGCTCACCTCGACTCCATGTCATTGAAAGCTACAAATCAAGCCAGAAACCTTGGTGTAATCATTGACTCAGACCTGAATTTTAACAACCACATAAAATCCATCACTAAATCTTCCAATTACCACCTGAAAAACATTGCTAGAATAAAAGGTTCTCTGTCTAAACAAGATGCAGAAAAACTTGTTAATGCATTTATCTTCAGTAGGTTAGATTATTGTAATGGCTTGTTTACAGGTCTTAGCAAAAAGTCAATCAGGCAGCTTCAGCTAATCCAGAATGCCGCTGCCAGAGTCCTTACAAACACCAGGAAACTGGACCATATCACACCAGTTCTTAGATCACTACACTGGCTTCCTGTTAGTCAAACGATAGAATTTAAAATCTTATTGCTAGTTTATAAAGCACTAAATGCTTGTGGACCAAAATATATCCAAGATATATTGGTTCCCTATTCATTCAGTTACTATGCTCCTCACTTGTGGAACAAACTTCCTGAACACCTGAGGTCTGCTCAAACTGTCAGCTCATTCAAATCAGGACTGAAAACACTTGTTTACTGCTGCCTTCAAATAATTGTTCATCCTTGTTTTTTTAATGTGCTTTTCCATCTTATTTTAATTTACTTTATTTGATTTAAATTTATTTTATGTTAAATGTCTTTTTTTTTAGATGCTTTTCTCAATGCTTTTAATGTAATTACATGCTTTACTTGTAAAGCACTTTGAATTGCATAGTGTATGAATGGTGCTATACAAATAAATTTGCCTTTGAGGGAACAAGCTTACCACACACTTCATCCAAGGTCTGCTTACACATCTACAGTTCCATGCCCACTGGGCACACCACATAGGATACAAAGAAAACAGAAACCATCACATCTTATTGTTGCTCCACAGCAGCACAACTACTTGAAACTCTACAGAACACATTCTACTTATTTTGTGATGTTTTTTTTTTATCTCTGAGAGCAAAGGATTGTGTGTTTTGATCAAAAAGAAGACAGTAAGTATGGTTATAGCTGCCCTCTAATGGGGGTCCAATTAATAAATCATCTTTTATTTAGAATGGTTTACATATGTTGCATACAGAAGTAAAATGCTTGAATCCTGATAAAGAAAAACATTTGATAAAGGCTGAGATCATTCCAGATTAGACTTTTTTTTAAATAGATTTAATCATTTGTGGTTACATAGATATTAGTTCTTAACTTTTCTCATACTGCTTGTGGCTTTGACACGTGTTTGAAAGACCTCATGATTTTAGTTTGAGCAACCAAATAAGCAAAAGTAACACCACGCCTTTTTGCTTTAAGAGCCCTCCTGCTTTAGTGCAGTTCAGAGCTGCAGACCTACCATGTGCATCATATTGATGAGAGCTTTCCTTCATAAGTATGTCTAACTTTTTGAGTACAATATAAATATGTGCTCTGTTCCCTCAGGAACTGTGTACCTTCCCTTGTGGCCCTAGTTGTACCAATAGTCCTATCCAAGCAGCGCCAATCAAGATAAATTATCGGCTACTGTCTAATATCTAATATCTGAATTTTTATCTGGTTCACCTGATACAAACCTCTGAAAATAAATGCACTGATCAGCACTTTGATATGAATTGTATGAATAAGGAAATTAAACGGCCTGTCTCGACGGTAGGGAGGAGACACAGGAACTCAAGAGATGATTGTTGTTTCTCGAACAGAAAACTCTGAGTTTCCCTCAAGTCAGGTTCAAACAATTCAGAGTTTGTTTGCTAAACCTGCTTTCTGGAATTCCCCTCTGTGTCTGAATCGGTTTCCAATGATTATATTTTAGATTTACATGGAGTTAGAAAGTTTTTTTCTAAATTTGCTATTGCCTTTATACAGAATATTTTGGAAATTATTTAAATACAATTTTTTAAAAATACATCATTCATATTGTGAAATATGGCAAATAAAACATTTTAATTGATTCATTTGATTATGTCAAACCATCAAATCAGATACACTACAATAAAAACACAATCAGATAATTGTAAATTTGCATTTCATGGTTCTATTTCTACAATATGTGTAATTTATGTCCACTTATAATTTATATATCCAAAAGCTAATTTGAAATAAATACCGTTCTTTAACTCTGGATACAAGAATAAAATATTACAACTGATCTGAAACAACTAATAATAAATAAATAATAATTATAATGCATCTAAAGCTGAATTTCAATTCTATTCAATGGAAATATAACAAATACCTACATTAAATAGCAAAATTAAGTCAAAACAATCCCCTAAACTAATGATACCCTGAATACCAGTGGAAGATTCTTCACTAAACTGATAATTGATTACTGAACTGTATAAAAATATGTTGTGGAGATTGTGTCCAGAGATGAAAAGCTCCTTTTATAAACTGGTATGAATCACAGATTTTTAGAGAATATCACATATAAGTGCACCCAGATTAGCAACATCTGTCTACTTTAGAATAAAGGTGAAACTATTAACATAAAAAGATCTGTTTAGTGTTTCTGGGGGTTCATTTTCTTTCATGGGTCACATATCACAGATGTTATTTATCACTGTGGTTAGTAAAACCTAAACTTGTGCTTATGTGTTGATCAGACATTCAAGGACAAGTCTGATTGAATTTTGACTGACGGTTTCCTTTTAAATCATTTCTGGCCTTTGAACCAACAAAGCAGAGTTTTCTGACAGTCACAAAGTGTCAGAGACGTGTAGTGCCTCCTAGAGGGGGCTGGCTGAAATATGTGGTGAACAGCAGACAGATGTGATTTGACCTCCCTTTTTGTTTATTATGTCATTACTTTATAGTACAGTGATTGAGTCATTTAGACAGGCAGACTATGATCTTGGAGCATCAACAGATCATGCAAGAAAAAGAAGAATGACAGTGTTCACCTCAGCAGTTGCTCCTGCTGGTCTGCTGATAGACGCTGTGGGTACTTATTCTGTACAACTGTCTATTTTCTGTCACAAACCACAAGAGTTTGTGACAATAAATCTGTGACTCTGTCAAAGTGCCTATGGTTGCCCCTCAGGGTTTCCATCATCAAGTTTGCTGATGATACTGCAGTTGTAGATCATATCAGCGACCTGAGGAAATGGTGCACTGAGAGGAAGGGAGGTGAGAACTGACTGCAGCAACAACAGCCGGACTCTCAGGGTGGACAAAAGACTAGAGAGAAACACACAACAGTATCTAATTTCATTATCAAATACAATATGTCTGATTATTTATGGTGGACTCATATTCTGGCTTCTTTTTATTTTGGCTTCTCAGGGACCTGCTGATTTCTTTACTGAAGAACAACATTTTGTCCATTTCTATTAATGGACAAATGTCAGATCATTTGAACTCACTTTTTGAATGTCTGACTGACTGCACCTCAAGACACCGTCAATAAGAAAATGCATCTAATGAATTGTTGCCTGAAATTCTGAGACGTATTTTGTCTCACATTGCATTGATACAAACATTAAAGTGGTGAATGATTGGAGCCGCCCAGCGTGAACTACTCAGTACCCCAGTATTCAGTAACACAGGTACACACACAATGAGGAGCTTCATCCTTATAAAAGTTTTTCTTCCCTGCAGCTACAGTAAGTACAGGTATTAAATTGTTCTCAGCACGAAATACATTTCCAACCTGTTTCAACCAATGACCCACTTTAAAGTTCAACTTACATATGATTATTATTGAATTCATTAAAGTGTTGTTGTTTAGTCGAGGAGAAAATGTACTGGAACTGGTTTATTTAACTTCCATGATAATGAAAATTACAGATTGATTATTTGAGGAATAAATGTCTTGTTATCTGTGCTGTTTGTTTCAGGCTGGGTCTCTGTCTCAGGGTCTGAGTCTCAGACTGTGCAGGTCCAGCCTGGTGAAGAAGTCACCCTGCTGTGTCCCAACATTTCCAGATCTCCAACTCACACAAACTGGTTTAGACTGGTAAAGAGAACTAAGCCGAGCTGTGTCTCCTCTGTGTTCGAGTCTAAAGGCAGAACTTCATTCTGTGATGGATTTCAAAATGGAAAATATGAAATGAGCTCCAACATCTCCCCGGTCTTTCTGAAAATCAAGAGCGTGGATTTATCTGACTCTGGACTGTATTTCTGTGGATTTTACATTAACAAACACACAGTCATTGCCAGTGCAGTAGAATTAAGTGTTCAAGGTGAGACTGTAGATCACAATAACCCATCATATGTATTTCTATCTATAATTTATTTCATAATAGTATGAAAATAGAACAAGTAGCAAAAATATGTGTCATATTATTTAATTCCCATCCCCTTTGAAAAGTACTGGTGAAAGTGATGAGGTGGATTTTAAGAAAAGTAAGCTTACTCCTTCCCTCTCTGAAGATTTGATTGTGGACATTAACACAGTGTGAGTCATTTCAGGATTAACAAAATCTAAAAACACCAGATTAAAATGGAGTGTAAAGCTATCATTTCGATTTTAGATGAGTGTGATGGGAGGATAAACCTGATCACTGTGATCCTGGGCTGTCTGACTGTTCTCCTCACTATAGTCATTATTGATCTGGCTGTTAAAATCAAGAGACTTCAGACAGGTACGAGAAATGCAGAATTTGTTGCATATCTTCTTGTAAATCTCTTCATCGTGATGGACTAATCCAAAGCATAGAAAGCAATCAGACTTTCGTCTTTACCATTTAGCCATGCATGAAGAAAAAATGCCATAAATAAACAAGATAAGACCATTTTCTTTCCTTATATAAACTGTACATTATACTGGAATGGGCCCAGTGTTCATTAACCACATGTGCAACAAAGCCCTGCAACAATGGAGACAATTTATCAAACACCTGTTTAACTAGCTGAAGCTAACTTTTTACAACTAAAACAGTGTACATGTATACTTTCACAGTCATAACGGCAAAGGCAAATTTATTTGTATAGCACCTTTCATACACTACGCAATTCAAAGTGTTTTAAAAGGCATATAATTACAGTTAAAGCATTGAAAAGAGCATTTAAAAATAAAAACATTTAATATAAAATAAATTTAAATCAAGTAAAGTAAATTAAAATAAAACATAAAAGTACATTAAGAAAACAAAGATGAACAATTATTCGAGGGCAGCATTAAACAGTGTTTTCAGTCCTGATTTGAATGAGCTGACAGTTTGAGCAGACCTCAGGTGTTCAGGAAGTTTGTTCCACAAGTGAGGAGCATAGTGACTGAATGCTGCTTCACTTTGTTTGGTTCTGGTTCTGGGAACACACAGTAAACCTGTCCCAGATGACTTGAGGGGTCTGGAAACCTCATAGGGAATTAATATATCTTGGATATATTTTGGTCCACAACCATTTAGTGCTTTATAAACTAGCAATAAGATTTTAAAATCTATCCTTTGACTAATGGGAAGCCAGTGTAGTGATCTACATCTTGTGTAGAAAGAAAACCTTTTATTCTAGCAATGTTTTTCAGGTGGTAATTGGAAGATTTAGTGATGGATTTTATGTGGTTGTTAAAATTCAGGTCTGAGTCAATGATTACACCAAGGTTTCTGTCTTGATTTGTAGCTTTCAATGACATGGAGTCAAGGTGAGCAATGACCTTTGACTTTTCATTTTTGGGACCAAAAACAATCACTTCTGTCTTGTCTGTATTGAGCTGGAGAAAATTCTGGCGCATCCATTCTTTGACTTGATTAATACACTCACATAATGAAATTAGAGGACTATAATCATGAGATGATACTGATATATAAAGTTGGGTGTCATCTGCATAGGTATGGTAGTCAATGTTGTAGTATTCCATAATCTGAGCAAGGGGCAGCATGTAGATATTGAATAAGAGAGGACCAAGAATAGACCCCTGAGGAACCCCACATTTCATTTGTGTTCGCTCAGACTCATAGTTACCAAGTGAGACAAAATAGTCTCTATCTTGTAAGTAAGATTTTAGCCAAATTAACACTGAGCCAGTAACTCCCACCCACGCTTCTAGTCTATCAAGCAGCACATCATGATCAACTGTGTCATACAGTGTTTTTCATGCTAATAGCAGGAAACTGTTGCCCTGACTAAGAAGGCAGCATCACATTTTCTAGAAAACAAACAGACAAACAAAAAAAAAAAAAACATCAGATACAAGCCTAAAAAAGACAAAATATGACACTTGCAAACAGCTAAGAACAATGGAGACTATGAAACTTATCGGTGCTAAAAATTGAAAATAAAAGTTTAGGTTTTGTATCAAACTTGGTGTCAGACTGACACCACAGCTGGAATTACATCAAGATTCTTGTTTCATTATTTTAATTTGATTTAGCTAAAATGTGACTAAGACTAAAAATATTTGTTTGATTACCAAATCAACTTAGTTGTAACTTAAACAATGTGTGACTATAATCACTCTGATTTACAGAATCGGGGCTCTGATGACTTGAATTATGCACCCCTAAATTTTCGGGCAAACCTAGAAGAAACCAAAGGCCTGCATCAGAGAGACAGCTGGAGCCAAATGTTGTGTACGCTGCCACCAGATAAACTCAGGACACAAGAGGAACTGCAGCTCAGCATGGCACTGATGCTTTAACCCTCTGGGGTCTGAGGGGGTTTTTGGGGCCTGGACAAATTTTGACATGTCCTGACATTTGTGCTTTTTTCAGTGTTTTTTAAACATATTAATGTCTAAAGTCTGATAACACTGTAATCAGCACAAAATTGGCTACAATAATATGTGAACAGCAAGTTTATACAGTATTGTGTTTTTGAGAAAAAAGTGGTTATGCATGGTTAGTGAAAAAGTACATTTTTTTACTCACTGAAATAAGACCATAAAACACAAACAGAACAGTGGTTCACAAGACCTTGGAGACCAGCATGTTGTAGGCTAAAGTGTTTACTTCAGAGTGCTGTGAATGTCATCTTGTTCACACATTCACAGTAAACAATACACTGATTTAAATTTTCTAAGACACCTTTTGTCCAGAAAGGCCATATGCGAGAGGGTGTGTCTGAGAATGAATAGTCATGTGATTTACCTGAGAACACAAAAGACGCACTGAACGACCAAACAAAGCCGCGCATAATGAGCCTTTCAGTCAATGTAGATGGGACGGATTAGTGCAGCACAATACAACACCATGAGGAGCCAAACGATCCTCATTTGAGTTAAAATCAGTGTTTTTACTCTGAGGACAAGCTAAACTATTTGTCTCTGTGTGGAATGTAAGGAGCGCCGCTTCACGTGCGTAACGCGCCATCATCCAAACGCGCCGAAAAAGTGAGTAAATTCTATGATGAAGTTTGATATTTTGTGTCATTTCTCGGGGGTGTGCACATATTTACCTGGTTCACCTGAGATTATTTACATGTGAACAGTGGACAGTGTACAAGGCGGGGTCGCATTACCTGTAACGAGGTGAGACAGGAAAAAACGGACTTCTCCTTACGTTCATACGGATTAAATAAAAAGTGATGATTTGTTTTTGACTTGAATTGTTTCACTCAAAAGAAAACATTTCAACCTTTCTAGCCATATAATTCTTATTTTTATGAGCCAAGTATTCGCTGAGATTCTGGTTGTTTTATTTACGCGTCTGTGAAGAGAAATGGCAGAGACAGAAAAGTCCGAGAGCGCACCCTGTCGGCTTTCTTTATTTAAAAAAAGCACAACGTTTTGTTATTATGATGGTATACCACTAAAACTAGACCCTTTACAGATTTGAATGATATACTTCTTTTATCTGTACGATCAGAATTGACGGAGTAATTTAAGTTTGTTTCGGCCTTATCAGAAAAAGATGCGTCAAAACGCGCCGGCGCGTGCGTCGACCCCAGAGGGTTAACCTACTCATCTGCTTTCATGCTTTTGTATGTTGGTAGGAGGTTGAAGGAGTCACAATAAATAAACTATAAACTTTGAACCATATTCAGCCTGTGTGTTCAATCAGGCTTCTGTTTGCCTCTGTCTGTTCCAGTCTCTGTCTCTTCTTTTTCCTGAGAGGAAGAGAAATGTGCTTGATGTGTCATAGAGGAGGAGTCACAACGGGTGCCGAGGGTCGTCTAATGTACTAATGGGGAGACTGAAACCGTCTGTAGGGGAGGAGTGAGTGAGGTACAGCACATCACTTGTTTGACAGGAAGAGACAACGCAGTGTGGTCTGAGTACAACTGAGGTGAACTTCTTGAGTCCTGTAATGTCAAAGGTCTGTGTGAAAGTAGTCAAGGAAGCACTGAAAACCAAACTGTAATAAAATGTCGACCACAGAAGACTTCAGCCATGACTACAAACATCAGTGGTCTGGCTACTCTCATACAACAAGAGTGTATGTCAGTTGTTAAATATATCATTTAGTTAAATCTCTCCATTTGGCATTACTTTACACAAACTTCATGACTTCAACACAGTTTCAGGTCACACTTTCATCTGTCAGGTTTCTAATGTTGAGTGGTGCTCACGAAACACAGTCGGGCAATAAAACAATAACAGGTGTTCTTAGGACCAACAGCACCAACAGCATGAAGGACAAAAAGAGACAGAAACTGTCGTCTACCAGAGCCCCGCCCTGTGTCTCTCTGTGGCTGTACTTAGACACAGCAAGGCTTTGAGCTGAGCACTGATGTTAGCATGTTAACACGGCCACAATATCAACGCAGGGGACGTCAAATGTATTTGCAGTGAAAACTACAAAAGTCAACCTCACAGTGGCACTACAGGAAGAGCACTACAGACACAAACTGTCCAGGTGGCTGCCATTCAATCTGCACAGAAGACACAACGTGATGCATTTATGTTTCCTTCATGTTTTAATTTGAGGAAAACTACAGTGTCCTCATCTGTCCACACAGGCCTCATTTCACCAGCCACCATATTTCATCTCTTCAGTGATCAGTGACGTTTAGGTGACAGGCCTAATGTCCAGTCCAGAGGCAAAACATGGCATCATAAAACATGTCAGTCTCCTTGTACTAGACCTTCCACTGTGGTCCCTTTTCAGCTATAATGTGACTGGACACCTGTTGAAGCTAAAGTGCATATACAAAGTCATTGCACTTGTACAGTAAGTGAGCGTCAAGAAAAAACACAAGACTCCCCGCCCCTCAAACTCCCTTTATAGGAGCTCAGTCAAACTATTTGGGCAGTGACACAATTAAATGCACAATGAGGAGCTTTACCTTGGTCACAACTTTATTTCTCTGCAGCCTCGGTAAGTACTGGCACATTATCACAGCACCAAGGAATGTAATCAATAACACATCAAAATTTAAATGTGCACATCAGGAGTCAATCGCTGTCATTGCCATGATACAGTAACTTTATATTATAGGCTCAGGGATAAATGTCTTGTTATCTGTGCTGTTTGTTTCAGGCTGGGTCTCTGTCTCAGGGTCTGAGTCTCAGACTGTGCAGGTCCAGCCTGGTGAAGAAGTCACCCTGCTGTGTCCCAACATTTCCACAACTCCAACCCACACAAACTGGTTTAGACTGGTAAAGAGAACTAAGCCGAGCTGTGTCTCCTCTATGTTTGAGTCTAAAGGCAGAACTTCATTCTGTGATGGATTTAAAAATGGAAAATATGAAATGAGCTCCAACGTCTCCACTGTCTTTCTGAAAATCAAGCATGTGGATTTATCTGACTCTGGACTGTATTTCTGTGGATTTTACATTAACAAACACACAGTCATTGCCAAAGTAATAGAGTTAAGTGTTCAAGGTGAGACTGTAGATCACAATAACCCATCATATGTATTTCTATCTATAATTTATTTTCATAATAGTATGAAAATAGAACAAATAGCAAAAATATGTGTCATATCATTTCATTCCCATCCCTTTTGAAAGGTAATGGAGAAACTGATGATGAGGTGAATTTAAAAAAAACTAAATTTACTCCTTCCCTCTCTGAAGATTTGATTGTGGACATTAACACAGTGTGAGTCATTTCAGGATTAACAAAATCTGAAGACACCAGATTAAAACGGAGTGTAAAGCTATCATTTCGATTTTAGATGAGTGTGATGGGAGGATAAACCTGATCACTGTGATCCTGGGCAGTCTGACTGTTCTCCTCACTATAGTCATTGTTGGTCTGGCTGTTAAAATCAGGAAACTTCAGACAGGTACAAGAAATGCAGAATTTGTTGCATATCTTCTTGTAAATCTTTTCATCGTGATGGACTAATCCAAAGCAAAAAAAGAAATAAGTAATAACCTAATCAGATTTTTGTCTTTTCCCATTTAGCCATGCATGAAGAAAAAATGCCAGAAATAAACAAGGTAAGACCATTTTCTTCCTTATATAAACTCTACATTATACTGGAATGGGCCCAGTGTTCATCAACCATATGTGCAACAAAGCCCTGCAGCAGTAGAGACAATTTATCAAACACCTGTGTAACTAGCTGAAGCTAACTTTTTACAACTAAAACAGTGTACATGTATACTTTCACAGTCATACGGTGTTTTTCATGCTAACAGCAGGAAATTGTTGCCCTGACTAAGAAGACAGCATCACATTTTCTAGAAAACAAACAAAGAAAAAAAAAAAACCAAACATCAGATACAAGCCTGAAACAGACAAGATATAACACTTGCAAACAGCTAAGAACAATGGAGACTATGAAACTTATCGGTGCTAAAAATTGAAAATAAAAGTGGCTTCATGATGGTTGTCACTGGTCTGGCTGTTAAAATCAGGAAACAGCAGAAAGGTACAGTTGTGTATAATTTGTGGCACATCCTGTTGAACATCGTATCATGCTGTGACAAACAAATCAACAGCAAAGTATTTGCTCATTGATATTTAACTTACACATTAACCTTTTGCCCCTTAGCTTTGAATAAAGAGCTGCATCCTCAAAGAAACAAGGTGAAGAATCTGCCTTTTTCTTTTTAACCCAGGCTAAAAAAATATGAATCATAATCACAATGTGCTGAAACACTCATTTCTCAACTTGCTGATCAATAAATTCATTTTGTTTTCTGCCATTTTTGCTGGAAACATGTGCCAGTGCAGATTTTGAGTGATTTCTGAGAAATAGTGAGTGAGATACAGTATGTGACTCTCATTACTGGGGCTTACAGGTTCTGGCCTCTAAATACATGGACTCTGCAGCACTGAGGTTCCTTCCAGAGACAAGAAGAAACAGGACACCAGAAGTGGAAACTCATGTTTCTTATACGGCCTGCAGATAGACTCATGAAGCAACTGGAGCCGCAACTCAGAATATAAGTGTTGGTCATATTAATCTTGCTGATTTGCTTTCCTATTATATGGTTTTATGTTTTTTGTAATAGTGTACTAATAAAAATTTGTAAACTTTGAATGTTTTGGCTCATATTTCTTTTATTTTCTTGGTCAAAGTCACTGCTGTTGTTTTGTCTGCCTCTAATCTTCATCTTAGAGCAGCAAGGATGTATTTGACGTTTGATGAGGAGGAGCCATGACAGGACAGTGATGACACTGATGGCAAACTGACTCATGGGGGGAGTCAAATGGTCTGTAGGTGGACTAGGTGGAGTGTGGGCTGAGTGAGATACACATCTGAAACTTACAGGAAAAGACAGCACAGTGTGGTCTGAGCACGACTGACATGAAAGTGGAAAGTTTGTAGCAAAGCCTCTGTACATAACATAAATGCTCCAAAAACAACAGAATAAGCCAGCAGCCTGTGGTGGCAAACACCAAGTCAAATATAAAGTCCACTCCAAGGAGACGTCAAATATGACCAACCATCAAGTCATTTCCTGTTTTCAAGGAAGACAGTAACATTACTTTGGCATATGAAGAGATTTGACATAAACTTACTCTCCCTTAACAAGCCACATCAGTATCTCTCTCCAAAGCTGATGAAGCTGTTTTGCCAGTGTAGACATCCACAATAACCTACTCAGATATAATCTCAGGTTACACTCATCTCTCAGAATTCTATTTCATTTCACTGTAGCTCAGACATGACGACTGAAAAAAGCAACTGGTTTCCTGAACATACCAGGACTGACTGTTTCTGTTTGCATCTGTGGAGCCATGTTGTAATAACTGACAGTCCAAGGCCAGGTTTTCATTTATTCAGTAACTTCCTAGTAGCTATGACTTGTAATCAGTGGACGGGTAAACTGTGGATAGATCTGAGCAAAGTGCATTAAACTAACTAAGCTTCTATTTTAGGGAGGGTCTGAAGGGAGGGAGGAGTTGTTAGGTCCCCATCACATCTCTGACAGAAAAGAAACAGCACTGTGTGATGTGAGACTAAATTACTTTAGAATAAATCATCCACAGCAGAATGTAGGAAACATTTCCACAAGACTGAATTTTTCACATTTGCCTGGATTTTGAACTAAAACTTGTCTCTGTTGTGTCCTCACATTGTGAATGTGTATAAAAACATTTCAAGGGTGTAGATTTCTGCCCTGGCTGTGTTTGTGGGAAAGCAACAAGTCTCACACCTCCCTCCCCCCATCATTTCCCACTGCACTGACAATGCTATTTATACTAGGCCATAATGAAAGCCACAGCAAGAATGGTCTTCAGCTCTCTGCTATAAACTACATGCAACAAAAATCTGCACCACCTTCACACCTTCTTTTAAAATAAAAATGTTTGTTGTACATGTAGAAATGTAATTTCCTTCTTTAGTTTATCATCATACATCAGCAAACTGCTGCAGAAAAATGGCTTGTGCACTTGCACAGTGAGGTGATGTTGCCTTCTTCAGTATAAAGTGACCTACAGTACAAATGTGTAGTAGAGCTCAACAGGTGAGGGTCATTTCATGGTAGGTCTCAACTATAAATAATACAAAATATTGATAGCTCTTTACTGAACTGGCTGCAGGAGCAGAAAGTCGTGTCTCTTGGCACAGTACTTAGCAGCACTTTATAATTTGCTGTAAGCCACTGTTTGCAATTTCCTGGTTTTCTGCATAAATTTCTCTGTTCATGAGTCAAGCATACAGCAAACATTGAACAGGCATGGTATCAATGGTAGAACAGCAGAGAGGAAGTTGTTTCTCTCCCAAAAAGATGTGATAAAAGACCTAATGAAAGCTGTTCACACCACATGTCCTAAGAATATGGATGAGCTGAAGCAGTTCTGTAGGTAAGAAGGGTCCAAAGTTCCTCCTAA
Organism: Mastacembelus armatus; assembly: GCF_900324485.2. Taxonomy (NCBI): domain Eukaryota; kingdom Metazoa; phylum Chordata; class Actinopteri; order Synbranchiformes; family Mastacembelidae; genus Mastacembelus; species Mastacembelus armatus. Next base: position 4,508,401 of record NC_046650.1, on the reverse strand, counting down.
ACGTTGTACAGGTCTTACCCACAACTACAAGAAGTGCTTCCTCAAGATTATTGCTGACAATTACTGTTCAACCAGTTACTACATCACTGTTTCCATGACTTTGTCCACCATCATTGTACAATATGTTTAATGGGTATGTTACACAAGAACATGAAAGTTTCTGAATATTTTATCACCTTAGAAATACTTGTTGAAACTTGTGACTTTGGTGAAGATCAGATCACATCTCATCACATTTGTCAGCAGAAAACCAGGAAACTACAAACAGTGCCATTACTTTGTCTTGTAACTGTATAACCTCTGTAACTATGTGCTTTTGTTTGGTGCTTCTCAAACAGCTGATGATACAATAAACCAACAAATATCAAAGTGGAACCAAGTGGAAGTAATTAGTGAGTGAAAACACTGCAGGCTGTACAACAGAAACACTCATACAAGTGTGGTACTGAAGGAATTAGTGCAGTGGAAAAGTATGACTTTATCAATATGGAGGAAATCTGAGTGCAGTACAAATATTTTGCATATATGGTTGCTGGCACTTTTACCACAAGACAATTTATTTTAATCTGCAATCATTGTTGAGTTTGGTTCAAAATGTGTTTAGGACAAAGACGAGGACACACACGACAACTCACTGGTGCTGCCATAGAACAAAAAAGTTCTCCATTCTCTATTCTTAGCAATGTATATAAAGCCAAAAGCCAAAATCTTAGTCCTACATGCACTGCAATCACATGAATACAACTCTGATCTGTTCACACCCACCCATGTACCTTTACACTACTGTACATGTGCTACCAATCAGCATCCAAACAGCACCATGTGTGACCATGTGTGGCTGGTATAGTGTGTTATAGAGGTGTAACAGTGCACAAATATCATGGCTTGGTACGTAACTCAGTTTTCAATTTGTGGTTCAGTTCATTTTTTTGTACAACGAGGAAAAAAGTACATTATAAAATTGCTGACTGTGCTGAATATGAACTCAATAATAACACATAATGCTGGTATAACCCTCTGGCTACAATGTGGATAAGAAGGGCTCAATCACCTTTAAGATGTTAGTTTCCCCTAAACAATTTGTCTTTGTCCATTGTTGTATTGCACAGGAAAGATGTTCCCAAAAAGAAAAACTTCATAAGGGATGGACTTCTAGCTCAGGCTAAAGTAACCACATGTGTTTTGTTTATTAAGCTGTCACCCTACCAAAAGTCCAACACCAGAATGGTCCAGTACAAATACATGAAACCTTACAGCCCTATAACATAACTAGTGGTCATTGTCGTCTACAAGATAAACTTAGAAAAACCCATTTAGGGTCACTTTTTGTTAAAAGTTCAACCGTACATACATTAATAAAAATCTCCTTTCTGGAGGTTTAAGTTTTCTGCAATATGATGAGATGACATTGAAAACATTGAGGCTCTGCATTATTTTTCCTGATATATGGTCAGTTTGAGCAACAGTATAAGAGACCACAAGAAAAAAAAACAAACCACCCGCCTCTTGATGTTAAATGTGCATCCTTCCAGGGGCACACTTCTTTAATGGACAGCCCTTCAGTCATACGCACAATGATGAACTTTATCTTGATAACAGCTTCAATTCTCTGCAGCCTCAGTAAGAATTCTCAACTTTATGACTTATATTACTATTTTATGTTTAATCAGTAAATATAAAAACTTATTTACTTAGTGCACTCTTACTGATTTTTAACAAGAGCTATTGTTTACATTGATCGTAGTTACAAACTGTTCAATGTCTTGTCTCTGCTGTTTGTTTCAGGCTGGATCTCAGTCTCAGCTGCTGAGTCTCAGACTGTGAAGGTCCAACCTGGTGAAGAAGTCAACCTGCTGTGTCCCAACATGTCCAAATATGATGATTTGACGTTCTGGTTCAGACTGGTCAATGGGACCAAGATGGGCTGCATCTCTGTTATGTACAAAACAACTCATTCTGTTTCATATTGCGATGGATTTAAAAGTGGAACATTTGAAATAAGCTCCAACATCTCTACAGTCTTTCTCAAAATCAAACAAGTGGATTTATCGGACTCTGGGCTGTATTTCTGTGGATTTTATATAGGTGGTCAAACGCTTTTCAATACAGTACATCTGAATGTTAACGGTAAGACTAAAGTCTGTTCTTTCTTTTGATTGTTGTTTGTTGGATTTTTCCTGTAACAAATTTGAATAAACTATTAACTCTGCCATTACTAAAATGATCTAAACCTCTTTAAAAGGAAGTGGTGGACTACATGAAGCAGACAGCAAGTGCAGAAGTAAGAGTTTGCTCAAGATTTTTATTTTATTGTGGAGCTTATTAGGCCTTTAAGTTGCAGAACTTTATAGTTATTACATTTATATTTTCACCAGGTCTCCAGACTAAAAAGACAAATTAGTCTAACATGATTATCTTTCTTGTAGCTGAGTCTGATGGAACATCAAAGCTGATAAGTGTGATCCTGGGCGGTGTGACAGTTTCACTTGTAGTGCTCATCATTGGTCTGACTGTTCAAAACAGGAAACTTCAGAGAGGTACTTTTCAGAGCTACTATCTCTTATATTTCACTTTGTTGCTCCTAGAAATTCTCTTACATTTGTCTCAGTGTGCTTGAAAATGAAAAAGCTCCTGGTTTAACAGACTCTGATCAATTAACTGACCAGATATTCTGTTTTTGTCACTTAGCTAATGAAGAAGAGACTGTAGAGCAAAGTGAGGTGAGCACAACTTTTTTTTATATCTTTTTGAAACAGCCTGACAGAACAACAGGACTTTTGGGTCCTTCTTTACAGAAGTGCTTTAGCTCAGACACATTTATATGTTGTCTGGTGTGAACAGTTCTCCTGAGGTCCTTCCCAGCATCTTCATGGGGTTATGGTCTGGGCTTTGTGTGGACCACGGCAGAAGGCTCATCAAAAAGACTCCAGTTGTGCAAACTCCTGACTCTGATTAGCTTTTTCTGAACTAATCAGTCTCTGGGTTCACTGATCTTCACATACTCCATTACTGTGAATGTTTATTGGGAGTGTTCAATAAAGATGTGAAAAATAAGAATTGTTTGTGTGTTATCAGCTGAAGCACATTATGCTTGTCTATTGTTGTAACTTACATGAAGATCAAATCACATTTTATGGTAAATTATTGCATAAACCCAGTTAATTCCAAAGGATTCACGTACTTGTTGCTGTGTACACAGAATAAATCATGTCAAGTATCCACATAAACACTAAATATTCTTTCCACAGAATCATAACACTGATGAGCTCAACTACACAACAGTGAAATTTCGACCAAAACCAAAATGAGAAGAGCTGGAACCCGATGGTACTGACTGGATGCTGCCACCAGATAAACTCAGCCATTAGTCAACTGGAACTGATGCTGTCTTACATTTACAGGCTCTATGGGTTTGAACAACTGCTTGGTTAAACAATAAACTCTCTTGCCTATATATCTCATTTTGCATTATAGATCTGATATTAACCCATTTTCAATTGTCTTTTCAATGCACAGCTTCAATTGTCAAAAACTGTTTAACTGAAAAACATAACCTGCATTTGATGGAGGAAGGGTATTTTCTAACAGTGAGAGCTAGACACAGTCTGCAGCAGCAGAGGACTGAATGAAAACCAACATATTTCAACTCAGGGTATAAATACAACTGAGGTCAAACTCAAGTCTGGTAACTTAACGCTTCATAATAAAAGACTTTGAAAGGAAAGAGTGACTACTGTCTGACTGTTTTCTGTAACAGGAAAAACAAGATTCATTTGTAAAAATGTTTTTTTTTTTTAAAACAAACATTTATCAGGGTGGATATAGAATATAACTGATATAGCATGTGTATATGTAGTCATAGGCTAGATGTCAGAATCAAATGTGCAATTATTTTAAAAATAAATAATAAATAACAGCAGTTTTGTGTGTCAACCTCTACTTATGTTTATTTCATCAGAAGATAATGATGAATCTCCTGAGGACATGAAGAGAAAATTGAAAAGTAAAATTCTTGACCTTGCCTGCAGAATAGTCCAAACTGACAAGTGTGATCTATTCTACTGTGATTGTTCTCCATTTAATGGTCAGCTCTGGTCTTGGTTGCCACCATAAATAAACTTCAAGTCAGGTGCTTTTGAAACCTACTGTATCTATCTGTAGTTTGGTTTGATACATTTACTTCAAGTTATGTATTTAACAACATCAAGCAACACAAACCTTATTGCCAAACTGAAGAAACCACGTTTTAGCTTAGGAGGAATAACACTGATTGTGTCCAGATGCTCTTATTAGAAGAGTCAGAGGCCTGCAGCATCACTTTCTTGACATAAAGACACAGCACAGTGGTCTGAACACACCTGAAGTCAATATCATGAAGTCTTTCACATCAAACATTTCTGAAAGTGACAACTGAAAGGAAGCAGGAAAGACTGGCTAACAGAGAAAATCCAAAGCCTCTAGAGCTGTATAGAAATTTAAGAGAAAAATAAGGTCCACTGCTGTCAAATCTGATATAATGTGTGAAATGAGGCTACTGTCACATGTGGTGGTGTGAATTAAGATTGATCGGACCCTAGATACAGACAAAGCACTTCATTTATACTGGTAAGTTTAAATACTAAATTGAAGTATGTACATGGGGTGTCCAGGAACGCAGACACTGAGACAGAGTTCAGGGAAGTCCAGACACACGGAAGGCAGGAACAGTGCGGGACTCGGGGATTCAGGAGACTGTGGTGACTCAGGTAAAACAGGAGCTGGGAGAATACAATCCAGGGAGGCAGGGAAGCTGGAGTCCGGGAACATGGAACACAGGAGCAGAGAGAGGCCATGGAGACTCAGAGGAGTGCGCTCTCTTACACAGGGAACAACCAGGAGACACCGGACTCACGTACAAGCATGAAGCCAAAGAGGCACAAGAGACAGGAGCCACACACAGGGAAGACACAAGGAAACAGGAGCCAAGGAGAACTCAGGGAACAGGATGAAATCACATGAGGAACACATGGTGGGTAAGTGGTTAGCACAGTTACCTCACAGCAAGAAGGTTCCTGGTTTGAAACCCATCAGGGGCCTTTCTGTGTGGAGTTTGCATGTTCTCCCTGTGCTTGTGTGGGTTTTCTCCAGGTACTCTGGTTTCCTCCCACAGTCCAAAAACATGTATGTCAGGTTGATTGGTGACTCTAAATTGCCCATAGGAGTGAGTGCGAGTGTGTGAGGTTGTTTGTCTCTATGTGGCCCTGTGATGGACTGGTGACCTGTCCAGGGTGTACCCCTGCCTTTCACCCAAAGAGAGCTGGGATAGGCTCCAGCAGATCCCTGTGAACCTGGTTAAGGAGTAAGCAGGGATGGATGGATGAATGACGTCGGGACAAGCCAGTACAACAACAACACAATCCAGCAACTAGGTAAAGCAGAGCGCTGGTCTATAGACTTCCTGCAGTGATGACCAATTAGGATCAGGTGAGGCTAATCACCTAGTTGCCTAGGGAAGACACATATACACACACAAGGAGATACACCAGGGGGGCACAGGCCGACACAGGTGAAACTAATCAAAATAAATGAAGCTACTTGGGATGAAACCAGGCAAAACAGGAAATAAAACCAAAATAAAAGTCCCAAAACAGGATGTCCTGAACATGGATCATGACAGCTACATGTCCTAATAAGAATGCAATTTATTACATTTGCATTTATTACAAGTGATATTTATAAATACAAATGAAATGCATATTATAAAATGCACATTAAAGAGACAACAGGTGTGACGGAGATGTAAAACTAAGTCAACCCCCAAGAAGGAAATGGTTTTCAATGAGGTGGCCACAGACAAATGATCTCTCCTGATCCTTCCTGTCTGATACTTCTCAAGTTTTGTGTTTGCTCGTGTCCTTGTCAGTACTGGTGGTATTAAAGATTATTGCTTCTACACAACTGTCTGACACTGTGAGCAACATGAGGACAAAGTTCATCAACTAAAGGTGAGAATATTTATTGAAGCTTTAAAGTTTTATCTGCATCAGAATATTGTTTGGAAGCTTGTTTTCCACTGGATTTCATGTGGAAAACATTTTATGCACTAACCATAAGTTTGCTGACTATTACCTCAACATTTGTACCTGATCTCAGAGAAGAGTCCAGAAAATATTTGAAACATTAAATTCACATCAGACATTTCATCTGTTCCTAAAAGCGACTTCTGTTGTAGAAGTTAGATGGTCTAAAGAATACATACGTAATATTGCGCATCAACACTTTTTTTTCCTGAAAGCATTTCTGTGTTCAGTTTAAAAAAGAAGCAGACGCCCAACCCCTCATTTGAAGCAGCCTTACTGGAGCACAGTTCAGTCACGGACATTGCTGTGCTATAGTAATACACACCATGGCAAACTTTGCCTTGCTAACAGCTATAAGTCTCTGTAGACTAAGTAAGTATTGCCACTGGATTTCTCTGAGTTTTATTTATAACTCTGCCAACTTTCACCCAAAACAACCCTAGCATTTCAGTCATTTTAACTTTATTTCAATGGATTCTTAAATGAGGAATAAATGTCTTGTTATCTGTGCTGTTTGTTTCAGGCTGGATCTCTGACATTCTGGTTCAGACTCGTCAATGGGACCAAGATCAGCTGCATCTCTGTTAAGTACCCGGCTAATGCAGTTGTTTCATACTGTGCTGGATTTCAAAGTGGAACATTTGAAATGAGCTCCAACATCTCTACAGTCTTTCTCAAAATCAGATTTATCAGACTCTGGGCTGTATTTGTGTGGATTTTATACAAATGATCATCCTACTTTCAGTGTAACACGTTTAAATGTTAAAGGTAAGATTACTGTATATTCTTTTGTTCTGTTTACTCCTTTTTTCATTTCCTCTAATGATGCAAACATATATTCATAACTTTATTGATACCTATATGTAAAATGTTCCTACTTGAAAATAAAAATGTGATGCAGATACAAATCTGCCAAAATAAGATGCAAACTAAATTTATCTCTATTTCATTGAAAGGGGACAATGAATTTGATGATGACATGGATGGTAAGTATCAAAGTGAGTTTCCTCACATTGTGCAGAGCCATGTCCTAAGCATCAGAGGAAACATTTAATCCAACTAAATGATTTCTGTTGTAGAAAAGTCTGATGAAACAACCAAGCTGATGGGTGTGATCCTTGGTGGTGTGACTGTTTTCCTTTTCATGGTCATTTTTGGTCTGGTTGTTAAAATCTGGAAACTTCAGAAAGGTACTTCAAATTCTTCTGTCTTCCTCTTGTTTAAACATCTTTTGTTTCAGTGTGGTATCACTTTCTAATGAAGTGCCTTTTTAAAGTGGTTGATGGTCAAGAAGTAATTCAGGTAACCTGCTGATGATTACCTGGTTACAGTGTTCGTTTTCTTAGTTTATCATGTTAGCATTTGAGAATTTGCATTTAAAACCCATGGAAATGTCAGTTCTCAGATACTTGTCAGAAAGTTGTACCCAAAGATCTTACACTGAATGTACATTATCTGACCTGGTGTCTTATTTCTGTCACTAAGCCAATCATGAAGAAAATAACCCACAACGGAGCAAGGTGATTGCAGCTTCAAGTTACTTTTATAACATGATGAAACATGTGAAGTCATTGCTTAGTTTTTCTCTCAAACTATATGAGATGACTGCCTAAAATACCCACTGTATTTACAGAATCTGGATTCTGAGGAATTAAACTACAGAACAGTGACTTTTGGTCCAAGAGCAAGAAGAAGAGAGATGGAGCCAAATGTTGTATACGCTGCAACCAGATAGACTCAGGAGGCAAATGAAACTGCAGCTCAGGGTGGAACTGGTGCCTGACTAAGCTGCTGTTCATATGAGACCAGTGGGTGGGGATGGATTACACTTATTCTTGTCAAAATTAATTTTGCAGTCAAGTTCTGATGAAGACTGTCTCATCTTGTTACAACTGCCCAGAGTCTTTTATTTTGAAAGACAGATGGAGGTCAGTGCTGTAATGAGGCCACATTTGTTTGATCAGAAGAGACAGCACAGTGTGATCTGAGACCTCTGAGGTGGAAATTAGAGCACGTCTTTAAGATCTTCTGGCTTTTCAAGTTAGACATACAGTATGTATATATATGTATATTAAAAAGTAATTAAATTGGCAGTAAATCTGTGAGTATGTGTCACCTGTCTTTGTGACAAGTTTTATCTTCTGAGAACACAACACACACATCACCTCTGAAACTGCATGACAACATGGTAATGCTGACAATGCTACAGCAAATACATTTATAGAAATACAAGTTTATGTTTATGTTCCCCTCCTTGAACCGCCACCTTATCGTGGTGGAGGGGTTTAAGTGCCCGTATGATCCTAGGAGCTATGTTGTCCGGGGCTATATGCCCCTGGCAGGGTCTCCCAAGGCAAACAGGTCCTAGGTGACGGACCAGACTAAGAGTGGTTCAGTGACCCCTTATGGAGCCATAATCAAGGACCGTGACGTCGCCCGGCATGGCGAAGCCGGGGCCCCACCCTGGAGCCAGGCCTGGGGTTCGGGTTCGTAGGCAAGCGCCTGATGGCTGGGTCTCCCCCCATGGGGCCCAGCCGGGCAAAGCCCGAAAGAGTGACGTGGGGCCGCCCTTCCGTGGACCCACCACCCGCAGGAGGATCCATAAGGAAACGGTGCACAGTGGATCGGGCAGTGGTCGAGGACGGGGACCTCGGCGACCCGATCCCTGGATGCTGAAACTGGCTCTAGGGACATGGAATGTCACCTCACTGGGGGGGAAGGAGCCTGAGCTTGTGCGGGAGGTCGAGCGGTACCGACTAAAGATAGTCGGGCTCACCTCCACGCACAGCCTGGGCTCTGGAACCCAGCTCCTTGAGAGGGGTTGGACTCTCTTCTACTCTGGAGTTGCTCGTGGTGAGCAGCGGCGAGCTGGTGTGGGCTTGCTCACAGCTCCCCAGCTCAGCCGCAATGTGTTGGAGTTTTCCCCCCGGAGTGAAAGGGTTGTTTCCCTGCGCCTTCGGGTCGGGGATAGGTCTCTCACTGTTGTTTCGGCCTATGGGCTCACGTGGGCAACGACACGTGGGCAACGACAGTGAAACCTGGAGGGGCGTGATTGGGAGGAACGGCCTCCCCGATACGAACCCGAGCAGTGTTCTGCTGTTGGACTTCTGTGCTAGTCACAGTTTGTCCATAACGAACACCATGTTCAAGCATAAGGGTGTCCATCAGTGCACATGGCACCAGGACACCCTAGGCCGGAGGTCAATGATTGACTTTGTAGTCATGTCATCTGACCTTCGGCCGTATGCCTTGGACACTCGGGTGAAGAGAGGGGCAGAGCTGTCAACTGATCACCACCTGGTGGTGAGTTGGATCCGCTGGCGGAGGAGGAAGCGGGACAGACTTGGCAGGCCCAAACGTACGGTGAGGGTCTGTTGGGAATGTTTGGCCGAACCCACTGTCAGGGAGGTCTTTAACTCACACCTCCGAGAGAGCTTCTACCAGATCCCGGGGAGGCTGGGGACATTGAGTTCGAATGGACCATGTTTTCCACCTCCATTGTCGACGCGGCGGCTAGGAGCTGTGGCCGTAAGGTTTCGGGTGCCTGTCGTGGCGGCAATCCCCGAACCCGGTGGTGGACACCGGAGGTAAGGGATGCCGTCAAGCTGAAGGAGTCCTACCGAGCTTGGCTGGTTTGTGGGACTTCCGAGACAGCTGACAGGTACCGCAGGTCCAAGCGTGTTGCAGCCCAGGCGGTGACGGCGGCAAAAACTCGGGTATGGGAGGAGTTCGGTGAGGCCATGGAGAAGGACTACCTGTCGGCCCCGAAGAAATTCTGGCAAACCGTCCGGCGCCTCAGGAGGGGGAAGCAGTGCTCTACCAACACCCTTTACAGTGGAAGTGGGGAGCTGCTGACCTCGACTGGGGATATTGTCGGACGGTGGAAGGAATACTTCGAGGATCTCCTCAATCCCGTCAACACACCCTTCCATAAGGGAAGCAGGGGCTGGGGATTCGGGGGCTGATCCATCCATCACCCAAGCCGAAGTCACTGAGGTAGTTTGGCAGCTCCTGGTGGCAAAGCACTGGGGGTGGATGAGGTCCGTCCAGAGTACCTCAAGTCTCTGGATGTTGTTGGGTTGTCATGGTTGACACGCCTGTGCTACATCGCGTGGCGTTCGGGGACAGTACCCCTGGATTGGCAGACCGGGGTGGTGGTTCGCATTGCCGGTAGTAAGTCAGACCTGTTCCCAGTGCATGTTGGACTCCGGCAGGGCTGCCCTCTGTCACCAGTTCTGTTCATTACTTTTATGGACAGAATTTCTAGGCGCAGCCAGGGGCCGGAGGGAGTCCAGTTCGGGGACCACAGGATTTCATCTCTGCTTTTTGCAGATGATGTTGTCCTGTTGGCTCCATCGAGCCAGGATCTGCAGCGTGCGCTGGGGCGGTTTGCAACCGAGTGTGAAGCGGCTGGGATGAGAATCAGCACCTCCAAGTCCGAGGCCATGGTACTCAACCGGAAAAAGGTGGCTTGCCATCTCCAGGCCAGGGGAGAGATCCTGCCTCAAGTGAAGGAGTTTAAGTATCTCGGGGTCTTGTTCACGAGTGAGGGAAGGACAGAACGCGAGATTGACAGACGGATCAGGGCATCGGCAGCAGTAATGCGGTCGGTGTACCGGTCCGTTGTGGTGAAGAAAAAGCTAAGCCAGAAGGCGAAGCTCTCGATTTACCGGTCAATCTACGTTCCTACTCTCACCTATGGTCATGAGCTTTGGGTCATGACCGAAAGAACAAGATCGCGGATACAAGCGGCTGAAATGATCTTCCTCCGCAGGGTGGCCGGGCGCTCCCTTTGAGATAGGGTGAGGAGCTCGGTCACCCGGGAGGAGCTCGGAGTAGAGCCGCTGCTTCTCCACATCGAGAGGAGTCAGTTGAGGTGGCTAGAGCATCTGTTTCGGATGCCTCCTGGGGGCCTTCCTGGGGAGGTGTTCCGGGCATGTCCCACTGGGAGGAGGCCCCGGGGAAGACCCAGGACACGCTCGAGGGACTATGTCTCCCGGCTGACCTGGGAACGCCTCGGTGTCCCCCCGGAAGAGCTGGAGGAAGTGTCCAGGGAGAAGGAAGTCTGGGTATCCCTGATTCGGCTACTGCCCCCGCGACCCGGCCCCGGATAAGCGGAAGAAGATGGATGGATGGATGGAAGTTTATGTTGTGGCTGTAAATCAAGAAATGCCAGTTTCCAATCAAAGCTCACTGTTGACCAAAAGAGTAGTTGAGATAGAGACTATTTGGTCTCACTTGGTAATTATGGGACTGAGCGAACAAAAATTAAATGTGGGGTTCCTCAAGGGTCTATTCTTGGTCCTCTCTTATTCAATATCTACATGCTGCCCCTTGCTCAGATTATGGAATACTACAACATTGACTACCATACCTATGCAGATGACAACCAACTTTATATATCAGTATCATCTCATGATTATAGTCCTCTAATTTCATTATGTGAGTGTATTAATCAAGTCAAACAATGGATGTGCCACAAAGTTCTCCAGCTCAATACAGACAAGACAGAAGTGATTGTTTTTGGCCCCAAAAATGAAAGGTCAAAGGTCATTACTCACCTTGACTCCATGTCATTGAAAGCTACAAATCAAGCCAGAAACCTTGGTGTAATCATTGACTCAGACCTGAATTTTAACAACCACATAAAATCCATCACTAAATCTTCCTATTACCACCTGAAAAACATTGCTAGAATAAAAGGTTCTCTGTCTAAACAAGATGCAGAAAAACTTGTTAATGCATTTATCTTCAGTAGGTTAGATTATTGTAATGGCTTGTTTACAGGTCTTAGCAAAAAGTCAATCAGGCAGCTGCAGCTAATCCAGAATGCTGCTGCCAGAGTCCTTACAAACATCAGGAAACTGGACCATATCACACCAGTTCTTAGATCACTACACTGGCTTCCCATTAGTCAAAGGATAGATTTTAAAATCTTATTGCTAGTTTATAAAGCACTAAATGGTTGTGGACCAAAATATATTCAAGATGTATTAGTTACCTATGAGGTTTCCAGACCCCTCAGGTCATCTGGGACAGGTCTACCGTGTGTTCCCAGAACCAGAACCAAACAAAGTGAAGCAGCATTCAGTTACTATGCTCCTCACTAGTGTAAGAAACTTCCTGAACACCTGAGGTCTGCTCAAACTGTCAGCTCATTCAAATCAGCTCAAGTCATCATTATATGATATTCATCTCTAGCAAATACATTTATAGAAATACAAGTTTATGTTGTGGCTGTAAATCAAGAAATGCCAGTTTCCAATCAAAGCTCACTGTTGACCAAAAGAGTAGTTGAGGGAACAAGCTTACCAAACACTTCATCCAAGGTCTGTTTACACATCTACAGTTCCATGCCCACTGGGCACACCACATAAGATACAAAGAAAACAGAAACCATCACATCTTATTGTTGCTCCACAGCAGCACAACTACTTGAAACTCTACAGAACACATTCTACTTATTTTTTGATGTTTTTTTTTTTATCTCTGAGAGCAAAGGTTTGTGTGTTTTGATCAAAAAGAACACAGTAAGTATGGTTATAGCTGCCCTCTAATGGTGACAGACTGGTGTTTGCCACAACTGATAACTCTTAAAAAAAAGTCTTGAATGAAAAGGTTTTTCACCTATACTGACTAACCACAATTACACCCTCTGAGGTGAACACAAATAAAGCTGTGAACTGTGTCAAGAACAGAACCATTTTCTCCTGTCACAGTACCTCATTGTGTATCATCATTTACATGTCAATCATCCAGCCTGTTGCTGACGGGGTAGGTTTAGGTGCAGTATGCAGTGATGGGTCAACAGGGGTCAAATTAATAAATCATCTTTTATTTAGAATGGTTTACATATGTTGCATACAGAAGTAAAATGCTTGTATCCTGATAAAGAAAAACATTTGATAAAGGCTGAGATCATTCCGGATTAGACTTTTTTTAAATATATTTAATCATTTGTGGGAACATAGATATTTGCTCTTAACTTTTCTCATACTGCTTGTGGCTCATGATTTTAGTTTGAGCAACCAAATAAGCAAAAGTAACACCACGCCTTTTTGCTTTAAGAGCCCTCCTGCTTTAGTGCAGTTCAGAGCTGCAGACCTACCATGTGCATCATATTGATGAGAGCTTTCCTCCGTAAGTATGTCTAACTTTTTGAGTACAATTATTGCTTTGGTCACTTTATTACAGCAAATGCAACTGCACTAAAACTGAAAAAATAGAATTTAAACTATCATTTACATAGTTTAACTGGTTTAGTTTGGGCAATGAAAAAATGACTTTGTTACATGGCAGATTTTAAAAAGGCAAATTCAGTATGACATCCAACAGCACTACAGAGCAGTGGATTAATCTGATTGTATTTCTGTGGATTGAACTTGGTTAGAAACTCCAGGGACAGTGGAACAAACTTAAACATGCATGAAGACTGAGGTAAAGTCTTTGCCATCTGTTGCATTGAAGCACTAATATGTGCTCTGTTTAACACAGTGCAGAACACAACAGTAAGTCAAGATTTTCTTTCTCTAGTTTAAATTTATTTCCCTGTGGCATTTTTGGATAAGCAGGCCTCCTTACTAACTTTTTACATTGTTTGCACTGGTGCACCTAACCTTTTTATTCATGTGGACCTGCACTAAATTTAGGTACACCCAGTTTTTTTTCCACAGAACCTTTACCATCAAAATGATACATTTAATGAGTTACTTTTTTCTCATTTTCCATAGCTATGTAAATCTGTAAACAGGAATAATGGTGCAGATAAATGCTTGTCCTTATTTGAACAGCTGCATAATCATGAAAGCTCCATGGTGCTGAAATGCTGCAAGAAGGGGAGCTGTGGTGTCCACACACTTATCAAGATGTAAGATGTGATTCTGTGACATGTGTTGTTTTAGCGTCTCAGTGACGAACATCAATGTGCTGATAGCAAAAGCGATGTCAGCCATGCCTGGCCACATTTTTACAGTATATGCAATTCATTACATTTTTGTTGTACCTCAACCATATGAGCCAAGCTTTACAGAAGGAAAACATTTCTGATTGTTTATTTCCTACAGCCTCGGTCTACTGGGCCAGGGTTAAGGGGGCTGTCACCATTAATGAGGCGAAGGACCAGCTCAGGACCAGAAAAAGTTACTACATGCTGAAAAATTGTTCATCTTTAGGAAAAAAAACACTAGAAAAACAGGCAGTACATCAATATAGCAGCAGCATATTTAACTGTAATGTAAATGTAAGTGGGCATTGTTGTGATAAACAGTGCTATGTGTATCAGTGCAGCATCACTTTCTATAATATCAACAAGGTGTCAACCACAGGAAGCTCAGTCTTCATCTCTCTGCATCACAGTCACACAAACACTTTGATATTCCCAATGAACCTGAAAAATGTTTCTGTAACGATGATGAATGCATCACTGTTCAAATGCACTTTAATACATAAAGTGTCAGTAAGTGAACGCATCACTGTCCACACAGCATGATGTTCAGCACTGAGTCTGTCTTCATTTCAGTGACACAGTCAGACTGTTGCTAGTCCAAGTTGTAAGGTTCAGTTGAGTTAATAGCTCAGAGGAGGAGAATCTTTGTGTTTCTAATCTGTTAATATGCTCTTTGAATAGGAACATAAACTGTGAGTCACATGGGGCTGACATCCAGTCCTGAGTGAGGAGCTCCACTGAACCTACTGATTCACTCAGTGCCAATGGACAGTCAGCTCAGTTCACAGGTTTGTTCTTTTATGTACTGAACACCTCAAAGTCAGTGAGCATCCCATTACAGGTGAATCACTCTCCAACTGTCCCACTGCTCCCCATATCACAGTCACACTGAACAGACTCAATAGTCACATAAACTTAAAACTCTGCCTCTAGCAAGGTGACACTTGTGCAGCCTCATATCAAAGCATTTAAGGGCTTCCATTTAAGGGCTGCACAAACTTCAGTGAGATCTTCACAGTATGGCAGGACATTTGGGAATACGAAAGACATACAATCGTATTCTTCGTTACTTCTTCTGGCCCGGACTCAAGTCCGATGTGATAAAATTCTGTCGTTCCTGTCATACATGTCAAGTCTCCGGTAAGCCCAATCAGGTAATTCCTGTTGCCCCATTGAAACCAATTCCTGTAATTGGGGAACCGTTTGAACACGTCATTATTGACTGTGTGGGTCCGTTGCCTAAAACCAAATCCGGAAATCAATACATCCTTACGATAATGTGTGCTGCCACTCGATACCCCGAGGCAGTGCCACTCCGAACATTAAAAGCTCGTGCCATAGTCAAGGCACTTGAGAAATTTTTCTCCACATTTGGCTTGCCCAAGTATATTCAGAGTGATCAAGGATCAAATTTCATGTCGAAAGTTTTCGCTCAGGTCATGGCAGAGCTCAAAGTCACCCACCGCACGTCTAGTGCATATCACCCTGAGAGTCAGGGTGCACTGAAAAGGTTTCATCAAACTCTGAAAAGTATGTTACGAAAGTTTTGCTCCGAGTCAAGTCGAGATTGGGACGAAGGCTTACCATTGTTGTTGTTCGCCATGAGAGAAACATGCCAAGAGTCGCTAGGATTTAGCCCAGCTGACTTAGTTTTTGGTCACACGGTGCGTGGACCATTGCGTTTGCTCCGTGAAACATGGCTTTCAGAGAAGCCAAGCCCTGAGAAGAATATTTTGGACTATGTTAGTTCATTTAAAGAAAGACTACATCACGCATGTGATGTAGCGCGTGAGTCCTTAGTCAAGGCACAGTCCAAAATGAAGGACCATTATGACAGAAAGTCGGTTACACTGACTTTTCAGCCAGGTGACCGCGTGTTGGTTCTGTTGCCCGTTGTTGGTTCCGGCTTACAAACAAAATTTTCTGGCCCTTACATAGTTGACCAAAAGCTTAGCGAGACTGACTACGTAATTCAGACTCCAGACCGAAAGAAAACCACTCGTGTCTGTCACATTAACATGCTGAAGCAGTATGTTGGTCGAAAGGAAGAACTTTCGTCTCCTAAACCAGTTCCTGTTACCCCCGTGTCTGTCACCCGCCCATCATACAAACCCAGTGATGACGGGTTAAGCGACAAACATGATTCTGTCCCGTGTACGTTTTCAGAACTCGGAAATTTTGAACCAGTTAGACAGTCACTTAGCGTATTTGCCAGAACCCGCCCGAGCTGACATTCATAAGCTCATTAACAATAACCTAGCACTTTTCAATGACATTCCCACCCAAACTAATGTGTTAAGTCACGATATCGATGTTGAAATCCATTATAAAAAAGGATTAGAAAATGTGATGGCTGATGCTCTGTCAAGATGTTGAGAAAAAAAAAAAAGAAGGCAAAACATTTTTTATTGGGAAAATGTTTGGTCTTAGGGGGGGAGGTGTTATGACCCTAGGGGTCATTGTGTGTGTGGGTGTGTGTGTGTGTGTGTGTGTGTGTGTGTGTGTCGGATGCTGGAGTGGGCGTGGACTCGAGGACCGTGGATTGGACTTCCGGGATTGGTCCAACACTTCCCGGAAGGACTATAAGAAGCCCACGGACTGCTGTTCGAGAGAGCTATTCTCCCACCTTTGCCACTTCCAAAGCTATTTGATAAAGATTTCGATTTCGCGTTAGTTAGAGATTAGGTTTTGTAGGTTTAGTATTAATAGTATTTTTTCTTTATTTTCGATTAGACATATTTAGATTCTTAGGCTACATTTGTGTTTTGTTTTCTCCTGTTTGTTTTAGGAGTTTCCAGGCTAGCGACCTGTGATTTTGTGTTGTTTCTTTTGATTGAGATCGTAGGGCTATTGTAGCGTTTCTGTTATTGATTTTCGTTTGTTTGATATCGTAGGGCTCACGGAGCGTTTTTGTTTGAGTAGGGCTAAATTAGCGTTTTGTTTGTTTTGAACATTCTGTATTTTATTCTGTATTTTGACAGAATAAATATTCTTCTTAATTGTAGTTCGTCTCGTTCGTGTTGGTTGAGAGTGGAAGAGGTTTGGAGGAAAACTCCACAATCATGTTACGCTCCGGCAACCCCTAGGCTGGGGCGTAACACTAATGTATTTCAACCTACTATCCTACTACTTCTATTTATCACTATTTAAATGATTTAAGCAATCATTTCTACAGCAGTCTTCATATGCAGTTTACTGGGTTTGTGTTGTAAACATCGTCACGTACAGCTTTTCTATTGTAACAGTGAGAAAACAAAGAACACCCGCCTCTTTACGTAGAAACCACTCTCACTGGAGCACAGTTCAGTTACTCTCATTGCAGTGGTGCAGTTCTACTGTACGCACAATGATGAACTTCACCTTGGCAGCAGCTTTACTCTGTGCTCTCAGTAAGTACGCCTGACGAATTGCTAACTTTCCATCAGTACAGGAATCTGACAAATTCATTTGCAAACATCACTGACATGCATGATTTAGTTTTTGTTGAATTGCACCTTTATGGATAAATTACCTGTGGTTTGTTTCAGGCGTGATCTCTGTTTCAGTTTCTGAGTTTCACACTGTGGAGGTCCAACCTGGTGAAGAAGTCACACTGCTGTGACCAACTTTACCAGATTTCCCAGTCACATAACATGGTTCAGACTGGGCAATGGATCCAATACCAGTTGCATCTCCACCATGCGCAGCTCTGAGACCAGTGCTGTGGACTGAGCAAAAGGACTGAGCTGAACCCACAGCACAAGAAGTATAATACCACAAGTTTAATTTAATAATCTTTCTTCTTGTAGAAGTGCTCAGTGGATTAATAGACCTGAGGACTGCGATCCTGGATGGTCTAGTTATTTTCCTCTTTATCGTCATCATCATTATGGTTGTCAAAATCAGGAAACCCTATACAGGTATTTATATTTTTCACTGATGTTACAAATTGCCAAAAAGCATAAACAACAATATTGTCGAAGAATTAACTGAGCAGATTTACTGTTCCTGTCATTTGGCTCATGAAGAGAAAAATAATCCACAACACAGTGATGACCTGAACTATGCAGCACTGAGTTTCCATCCAGGAGCTAATAGGAGCAGAAGGCCTGTAGCAGAGACAGAGCGGAATTCAAATGTTGTGTATGCTGCCACCAGATGACAGAAACAACTGGAACTGCAGCTCAGAGTGGAAGTGATGCTTCATCGTATGTCAACCTGCTTTTCACAAACAATTTGTAACAGACAGAAAAGTTTCAACCACAGGAAAACTGGTCTTCTGTTCTCTAGCGTCTGAAACTTCAGTATTGTCAACAACATGGAGACACTGTGCAGCTGCAAAGATGAACAGCAGCAGCACAAATTCACCCAGGGCAACAACTTTCTACTAATGTTCACTGAATAGACAGTCAGGAACTTTTCTCCTCCTGTTAGGCCCTTGAAGGTTTCTGCAGCCTCCTTCCAACATTCAGACCTGAATAAAATGTCAGAGTATCCAAACACATTTTGTACGTCTACACTATGCAGCCTTTTATAATCATAATTTTAGGTGACAACATACCTTTATGTACCAATAGACCCTGTCTCACAGACGACTGTGCTCAAATATAAAAATAAAAAATATAAATATAAAATAAGTTTCTACATCTGGAAACCAAGTAAGACACATGTATTTCCACATTCCAACCTTCATGCACCTGTTATCCCAGAAACAGCTCAACATCTTCTCCAGCCTCAGTAAGTTAGCTTTGAAACAAACAACTCATAAAACAGCACAGGTCAGCTGGAAGCAAAGCAGCCACAACATTTCATCTGTGTTAAAAACACCTGCTTCCTAATGTAACATCCACATTTACTACAAGCTCTGTCCAAGGCGCTGAGTGTGAAGAAGACAAACTATAACACAACATGTTGATTCATCCACACTGTACAAGCCCTGGTCCCAGCTTCAGTCTGACCATCAGAAAAGCCTCAGGAGCGTGTTTGTGTTTGACTGACCTCACTTTAAAGCCCACTGTCCTCCATGACGGCGACGTGTCCAACAACAGCGTCATCTCCTTTCCTGCGGGGGTCGAGTCCTCTGCCACACATACTCCACAAATACCTCGGCTAAAGCCCAGCTCTCCTCTGTCCATGTTTATTTGTTTGGTTTGTTTTACTGCTGTCTCTCTTCGATACAAACTAAGGCCTCCATTAGCGCCTTTCTTCTCTCGGTAACCTCAGCGCCGCGTCTGAATTCTCCTGGTTGTTTCATGAAATGGACATTTCTAGTTCTCCAAGGTTTCAGTGATGTGGACGCACAGTACCAGGCCTTTCCTCCACTACTGGGTCGAGGGTTTTTGCGGTCTGCAGTGCAGCTTAGCATGAGGTTTGTAATCAGTTATTTTCACCTGCGCGACACCTGTGTGTGACCTCACACGGCAGAGTGACCATTAAAGAAACTCATATAAAACCATAGAGCCAAGGAGAAGACACAGGTCATGACTACACAATCCAAAGTAGATCTTTGTGTCATTACTGATTCACCTTTCAGATGGCTGAAAACTGTGAAAATGTTTTCCAGTTTCTCTGCTCAGATAATCTGGTTGAGTCTGTTTTATTCTCTCGTAGGTTTCAAAGTGGCAACCTCCACCATCACTACTGTCTTCTCTCTGCCTCTGTCGATTTTATCTGATCACACTCAATGTTTTGTTCAATTTAATTGCTAAATTTATCATTTAAGAAAAGGGCAGCATGGTGACTGAGTGGTTAGCACTGTTGCCTCACAGCAAGAAGGTTCCTGGTTTGAAACCCATCAGGGGCCTTTCTGTGTGGAGTTTACATGTTCTCCCTGTGCTTGTGTGGGTTTTCTCCAGGTACTCTGGTTTCCTCCCTCAGTCCAAAAACATGTCCATCCATCTTCTACCGCTTATCCGGGGTCGCGGGGGCAGTAGCCGAATCAGGGATACCCGAATCAGGGATACCCAGATTTCCTTCTCCCTGGACACTTCCTCCAGCTCTTCCGGGGGGACACCGAGGCGTTCCCAGGCCAGCCGGGAGACATAGTCCCTCCAGCGTGTCCTGGGTCTTCCCCGGGGCCTCCTCCCAGTGGGACATGCCCGGAACACCTCCCCAGGAAGGCGCCCAGGAAAACCCCCCAAAAACATGTATGTCAGGTTGATTGGTGACTCTAAATTGCCCATAGGAGTGAGTGTGAGTGTGTGAGGTTGTTTGTCTCTATGTGGCCCTGTGATGGACTGGTGACCTGTCCAGGGTGTACCCCTGCCTTTCACACAAAGAGAGCTGGGATAGGCTCCAGCAGATACCTGTGACCCTAAATAGGAAAAAGTGGGTATAAAAAATGGATGGATCATTTAAAAAAACAGATGCATGGCCTCTTTAGTTTTCAATATGAAAGGAAAATCTCAATAATATAATGATTTTTTGACAATGGGTATATTATTACACTGAGTTTCTATTCAAGAAGAAGCAGGTGGTGTTCAGCAATGATTAAAATGGACATTCATATATTTTATGCAGCCACCAGGGAGACACAGGAAGTGCAGCTGCAGCTCAGACTAGAACTGATGCTTTGTTACATTACGCTGTCTTCAGCAGTGATCAACCCTCATCACAGACTCATGGCACCAGTTTGTTTTCAAACGATGTATTAGTGGCTTTACACTAAAAGACGCCTGCAGCAGAACAACATTAGCTCACATGAGGACTTTCATTGTTCATTCACATTACAGGCTGCACATTCTTATTACAGATAACAGAAACAATACAGACAGACACTGTCTGCATCACTGAGGCACCTCAGTCTAATGAGGGAGACCTCGACCAGAGGAAGCTCATCCTTTAGCTGTCTGAATCATAACCACAAGACATGACAGACCACAGCGAAGCTACAGCTCAGCCAGCCGACAGAACTGATGCTTTTATCATATTAATCAGACATTGTCAGTTTTGTCTAAAAGTCATGGGTAGAAGAAAGTAAGCTAGTAAGTTAATGTCAGATTATACTGTAAATTGATGCAAATCAGGTATTTACAGAGAAACTCACATTGATAAAACTGTTGTTGTGCAGTCTGAGTGTGTCTGACAGCACTGCCAAGCTGTGACAACACCAGATATCATCAGGTGAAAGAAATGCCACCGCTGCCTGTATGACCAGTGCAATGACAGGATGTGAAAATACTAACACCCCAACACTTCAGATTACCTTAGAGCAGCTTAGTGTTATAAAAAGCCACCACAGTGCACAGTCCTACACACAATGAGGATCTTTATCATGGAAACCATTTTACTTCTCTGCAGCCTCAGTAAGTACTGGCATTAAAACCATCAAATGCAACTCTGACGTTATATAAAGCACAGGTATGGTTTAGGTTTGTGCAGGTTTATCAGTTGTGTGTTTGTTACAGACTGGGTGTCGCTCTCTGCATTTGAGTTTTACACAGTGGGAGTTCGGTCTGGTGAAGAAGTCACATTGCTGTGCTCCAACTTCAGCAGTGGCCCGACTCAGACAATCTGGTTCAGAGTGGTCAAGAAGCTGCAGCCCCACTGTATTTCTCATTTATTCACATCTTCTGGTCCTGCTTCGTTCTGTGATGGATTTCAAAATGGCAGATTTCAAATGACATCGAACAGCTCTAGTGTTTTTCTTAAAATTCAACAAGTGAATGTGTCTGACTCTGGACTGTATTTCTGTGGATATTTCATACAGACAAACCCAGTTATGGTCGGTGCAGCATATTTAGAGGTTCAAGGTAAGACTGTTAATATTGGTAAATTTAGTTCAATGTCACTTTGTCATTTCACTTGCATGTACACAGAAAAATGAAAGTGTTTCTCACTAGTGCACGTCCATGGAATAATTATAAATAAAAACACATACTTACATGTTATAACTTACAGCTAATGAAAACCCAAAATTTTGTATCTCAGAAAATTTGAATATTACTTAAGACTAAAAAAAAGAATTTTTAACACAGAAATGTTGGACTAAAGAAAAGTACAGTGGAACATGTACAGTAGTAAAACATGTACAGAACTCAATACTTGGTCAAGGCTCCTTTTGCATGAATTACTGCAGTAATGCAGTGTGGCATGGAGGTGATCAGTCATGGAGGTGTGGCTCTGCTGAGGTGTTATGGAGGCCCAGGTTGCTCTGATAGCAGCCTTCAGCTCTTCTGTGTTATTGGGTCTGGTGTCCCTTTCGCGTCTTACCCTCCTTGTGTCAGTGATCGTCTTCTGGACAACTGCCAAGTCAGGAGTCTTCCCCACAATAGTGGGGCCTACTGAACCACACTGAGACCATTTAAAGGCTCAGGAAACCTCTGTAGGTGTTTGGAGTTAATTAGTTGATTAGAGTGTGACACCATGAGTCTCCAATATTGAACTTTTTCACAATATTCACATTTTCTGACATACTGATTTTTGGGTTTTCATTACCTGTAAGTTAATATATCAGTCTGTGTGTAAAGAATCTATATATGAGTTTCACTTTTTGAATTGAATTACTGAAATAAATCAACTTTTTGATGATATTCTAATTGATTGAGATGCACCTGTATACCTAATAATGTGGACTTCAGTTTAATGAAATTATCTACATGTCATTTTTTTCTGCTTAAAATCTCTGGTGTACATTCTGTGTTTGTGAGTTGTGTTATTTCTAATATTAAACCAATCTAAAGCAGGTCGAGGTATCAAATATACACAGTCTAAATGGACTATCTCCTTTTAGATGAGTCTCACAGAAGTGCAAAGGTGATCAGTATAATCCTGGGTGGTCTGACTGCTTTTCTCGTTATAGTCATCACTGGTCTGGTTGCTGAAATCCAGAGACTTCAGAAAGGTAGTTGTGATGTGGAGGACAAATTGAAAATGAGATCAGATTTTTTAAAGAGGAGATTTTATGATAATGACTGTCAATATATTAACAACGTGTTTTTTTTTCCTAATATAGCCATCAGCAAGCAGAATCAACAGGAGAACCAGGTTAGTACAGTTTCACTGTTGGCTGTTCAAAATTCAAAATGTATAAAATCATCTCAAATCATAAATTATTTACCTGTGATGCAGCTTTTTGTGATGTGTAATTGATTGTTCTCTTATTTACGGGATCTGGGCTCTGATGACCTGAAGGTAAAACCACTGAGTTCAACAACAATAAGAAGCAGGAGGCCTGTATCACAGAGACAAATAGAGACTCATGTTATTTATACAGCCAGCAAAGAAAACTGATGCTTTTATCGTATTAATCTGCCTTGGTGATTTTTGTGTAAACGTTGTGGGTTGGAGGAAGTAAGCTCATTTATGTGAAGCAGCAGAAAAGCAGTAAATCATGTTATACTGCATATTGATGCTAACTGGACATTTTTATACAGTTAGAATAAATTGTGCCTTTCCCAAATGTTGTCTGTCCTGTTTATTGTAAGAAAATGTCTGGTGTTTGATTAAGGAGGATCTGTCCAGGTCTGCAGCAGTGGAGGACTGAATGAGGTACACATTATTTGTTCAACAGGAAGTGATGGCACAATGTGGTCTAAGAGCAGCTGAAGTGAAAATCAGCACGTCTGTAAATGCAAACATGTCTAGACGACACTGAGCCAGGTGTGAGTTTGTGCTTTACTGCCAAGTCAGCTTTCAGGAGATCTGTTCACTTGGGGAAAGACCGAAGCACTTTCAGAGTCAGGAATAGTGTGAAGTGCAGAGAAAGTCTCATTGATAAAACTGTTGTTGTGCAGTCTGAGTGTGTCTGACAGCACTGCCAAGCTGTGACAACACCAGATATCATCAGCTGCCTGTATGACCGGTGCAATGACAGGATGTGAAAATACTAACACCCCAACACTTCAGATTACCTTAGAGCAGCTTAGTGTTATAAAAAGCCACCACAGTGCACAGTCCTACACACAATGAGGATCTTTATCATGGAAACCATTTTACTTCTCTGCAGCCTCAGTAAGTACTGGCATTAAAACCATCAAATGCAACTCTGACGTTATATAAAGCACAGGTATGGTTTAGGTTTGTGCAGGTTTATCAGTTGTGTGTTTGTTACAGACTGGGTGTCGCTCTCTGCATTTGAGTTTTACACAGTGGGAGTTCGGTCTGGTGAAGAAGTCACATTGCTGTGCTCCAACTTCAGCAGTGGCCCGACTCAGACAATCTGGTTCAGAGTGGTCAAGAAGCTGCAGCCCCACTGTATTTCTCATTTATTCACATCTTCTGGTCCTGCTTCGTTCTGTGATGGATTTCAAAATGGCAGATTTCAAATGACATCGAACAGCTCTAGTGTTTTTCTTAAAATTCAACAAGTGAATGTGTCTGACTCTGGACTGTATTTCTGTGGATATTTCATACAGACAAACCCAGTTATGGTCGGTGCAGCATATTTAGAGGTTCAAGGTAAGATCGTTATGTGTTGTCTGTCTTTTATGTGGCCTTTTTGGTCAAAATCTAGATCCTAATGGAACAATATCAACATAACTATTCATTGTAGTGTACCTCATCATTGTCTACATTTCAAAACATTTCCTGCCTCCCATTGTAATTTCTGCTGTGCAGTCAGATACAGTGCATTATAATAGATATATATAGATTATAGATTAGATTATAAGAGATTATAGATTATAACTGAACTGTCTTTCTTGGAGATCTGTTTGATGGAGTACCAAAGCTGATGATGATCCCAGGTGTTCTGACTGTTTTCTCTGCTCTGGTCATCTTTGGGCTGGTTGTTAAAATTAAACAGCTTCAGAAAGGTACTTTTACTACGTATAACTGTACTTTCACATTCTGTCTCTAAATTATCTAATAGACAAATATACAAATTTCTTGTTTAGTATGATGCAACAGCAACAGCATTGGTGCAGAAAATGGTGCTTGTCAATTAACTCAGGATGTTGGCTCTTTCATTTAGTCCATATCGAACAGAATCCATACAGAAGGACAACAGACACAGAGGTGAGTTTGACGTTTGTAAGCTAAAGTATTTCATCAGGCACTTTAATCAAAAGCTCAGCTTTGTGCAACAAATGACTGAAAATGGTTGTATTCATAGATTCTGAGCTCAGATGACCAGAACTATGCATCAGTGACTTTTCACCCAGCAGCAGATGGAAACCTCAGGCCTGCATCAGAGACAACCATGGAGCCCAGTGTAATTTATTCATCTATCAGATAGATTCAGGAATTATTCAGGAACAACTAGATTCTCTTATATTGGGAGCTGATGTGAAGAAGTGCAGATTCAAATCCAATTGATTTGACCCATAAAAGTACATGAAATATAGTTTCTCACAACTTAAAACTTTAACGCCTATTAACTCAAAGTGTAAAATCCAAAAATAAGCCTCTAGAAGCTTTTGCGTAACGTACAGTAACTGCAGTGGTATATAAATATCGTGGGAAAGGTATTAACCACAAAAACCTGTGAGCAAATGCAGCCTCATATGAAACCATGCACCCTATTCCAGGCTGCAGGTGACAGTTCACAGCAAAGCTAAAACAGAAGCAGCACCACTGTGGTATCAATTCAGTCTTCTTCTAACTACTTGCTATATCTCAGTTATACAGGACTCAGTTCAAATTTAAATTGGACTAAATGAAGGTCCAGTTTGTGAGATTGTAACTTAATTCGCCCTCTATTGAAATAAAGAAATGATGCTGTCTATGAATGTGTCTGGTCATATGATTTTGATGAGTAGTGAATGTAAAGATAGTGTGTAGACATGATCTGATTTTTAGGCTTTGATGAACTAAACTGTGCAGTGCTGATTTTCCATCCATTAACAAATAGCACCAGTGAGTGCATGCTGCCAGCACCAGGGGCACTTCAAAGGGGGGCAAAGGGAGAAGAGCTGCCCCCTCCACTGTAGTGTTTGCCCTCGAGCTGCTGCCCCAACTCCAGATATTTCCCCCACACTGGTTTGTTCCTTCTGTCTAAGATTGAGAATATCTGGGAAGTAGGGCTGGGCGATAAACCAATTTTATCGATTGACTCAAATGTGAAGTTTTACATCGGCTTGTTTGAATATAAAACTATTTAAATCGTCAATCGGATATTTTGTGAAAAAAATCAGGGATTTTTTTTTTAGGCCATATTGCCCAGCACTACTGGGAAGTGTTTATTAAAAATCCATTTGAGAAACTTTTGTTCCATGAAAGTAGAACTGTATTTCACTATGTATAAGGACTCACATTACTGCCTTCTTATGCAACGCCTCCGCAAAACTTTTTGCCACCCTTTTGCCCCTCATGTAACAATTTCTAGCTCCGCCACTGGCTTGCACCTGCAGGTCAAAGTGGAACTGATGCTACATCATGATAAGCTCCTGTTGTGGTTCACTTCAGTTACAAACTGTCTGTTCTTTTCCAACTCTTTTCCCTGTTTTGTTCAACTTAGATCTCAGTCTGAGGACAAAAGAATAAATGTGTGATGGATGAGGAGCTGAAAGGGACAGTAGTGACTTTTAAACAGCACTGTCTGTATCAGCCAACAGTTCATTCTCAACCACAGTAAGACTGGCCTTCAGCTGCCTGCTATTTTTTCCAGCATGTAACTTTCACAGTCCAACCTCCAGCAGCCACAAACACCAAGTTATACTTTTAAACTGGCTATACTTGCTTTATCTCTCCTGTGACTGTGTTACTGTACAATTGATGCACAAGAAGATAATGTCCCTGTGGTTGTTACACTGCTCACCTGACTTTTGTTAACCTGATCTGAGCTTAAAGAGGTATTACTTCATCCCTTTAGGGACTAATTAGAACTATGCATGTAACTTGATTTTTGTGAGTACTTGACTTGGACTTTTAGGGAGAACCCTGTTCACTGGTCTGACCCGACTCAGAAGTAAGCCCGACTTTGTTTTCCCTAGTTCTATGTGTTACTAGTTATCTGTTCATGGGCTTTCCTTAGTTTTCTATCTGTACCTGGTTTCTGATTTGATTCCCCCTTGGTAAATTAAGTTAAATTATTTATTGGTATGTTCAGTGGTTTTGAAGATTTCTAAGTTTGTATTTTATAATTGCCTGTTCTGATACGGCTCAGCATTTACGTTGTGCTTTAATAAACTCTATAGAACTCATTCCCTCTGGTCAAGCCTCCTTTTTGAGCTCAAACCAAAAACTCATTTTTCCCAGTGAGCAAACTGTGACAGTACATCACTTAGACTGCAAAACCAATACATCCATAGCCAAGGGTGTATGTGCAGTAACTGGGCAGATGTCACTGGGTTTATTGCTGCCACCACAGAGGTGTATTTTTAAAAGAGTCAGAAAATGTGCAACCAAAATTTAAATTATCTACAGACAGACTCCAGCCTTCAAACATACAATTTCATTCTTCATTCAAAATGGAAATAAATGTGAACTTATGTCATTTTTCCATTGATGGAAATATGACTACAACTAGGCATCATTCCCCTCTTCATTTTGAGCAAACACATAAAGACGTGATACACCCCGCCTCTTTCCTGCAAAGCTCCTGTGCTCACACTATAAAGTGTGATTGCACTCGGACAGCAGACGCACAATGAGGAGCTTTGTCTTGATATCAGCTTTACTTCTCTGCAGTAAGTACTGGAACTGGTTTATTTAACGTCCATGATAATGAGAATTACAGATTGATTATTTGAGGAATAAATGTCTTGTTATCTGTGCTGTTTGTTTCAGCCTGGGTCTCTGTCTCAGGGTCTGAGTTTCAGACTGTGCAGGTCCAGCCTGGTCAAGAAGTCACCCTGCTGTGCCGCAACATTTCCACAAGTCCAACTCACACATTCTGGTCCAGGTTCACTAACAGGACCAGGATCAGCTGTATCTCCTCCATGTACAAGTCTGACAGCAGCCCTTCATTCTGTCATGGATTTCAAAATGGAAAATATGAAATGAGCTCCAACGTCTCCACCGTCTTTCTGACAATAAAACAAGTGGATTTATCTGACTCTGGACTGTACCTCTGTGGATTTTATATAAACGGACACACAATCATTCATGTAGAGGATGTAACTGTTCAAGGTAAGACTGAAGTCAGATCTATTTGGATATATTAATTGTAACTCATAACTAATATAAAGTACTTGTATATTTTATTAAAGGCAGCGATGAATCAAACAACGACAGTGGTGGCACCTCTCAAAGTAAGACTGAATATTTCTTTGATTTAGTAAACCTCTGATGTCAGATGTAAAACAGCTGGCTGGACTCAGTACTGCACATTTTAATGTTCATTTTCATCAAATTTGACTTTAATGATGTTTCTTGTAGGAGAGCCTAACGCAGTAACAGAGCTGATGAGTGCGATCCTTGCTGCTGCTGTCACTGTGACTGTTGTCCTTATAATGACCATCATTGCTCTGGCTGTTAAATACAGGAAACTTCAGACAGGTACTTCTGATAGCTGTCTCTGATTTGCTGTGCCAGTAATGGTGGAACAACTCCAGTGGTAAAGTTCATGGATAATGAATTAATGAACTGACCAGGCTTTTTTTTTTTTTTTTGTCACATAGCTCATGATAATGATTCAGACTCATGACTGATTTTCTCCCCTTTTAGTTTGTGATGAAAAACAACATCCACAAAGAAATAAGGTGAGTCTGTCTTTTCAGTTTCATTTTATATGGTGTAAGGTTTAAAAGACCCCAGAATCATTTGATTTCAGGATGATTATTTTATTTTTAGCATCATCTGTCCTTGTTTCTGAAGTGGTTTGATTGAAAGCAGTCTGACTCTTTACAGAATGTGGACTCTGATGACCCGAAAGATGCAGCACTGAGTTTCTATTCTGCAACAATACGCAGCAGGAGGCCTGCATCGGAGAGACAAGTACAGACTTGTGTTATTTATGCTGCCAACTGATACTTTGTCTTTGTAATCAATAAATTTGATTATGTGTGATTAGTGACTGAGTTTATCACTTTGCCAAAAAAAAATCAGATTTTTCATTAAAGTCTTTATATTCCTACAGAAATCTGGTATTGCTGTGTTGTATTTTCACCATCTCTTTATACTTGCGCCCTCTCATTAATGACCGATTCACAAAGAGGCGGGAAGCCCATTATTGTCTGTACTCTCTCTTACAGAGAGTGAGAGGTAAGGTCTGCAGCAGTGGAGGAGTCAATGCGGTAGTTAGATGGCGAAAGCTCATTTTGTTCACAGCTTGTCATGACACTCTCCCTCAGCACACATTTTCTTTACATTCAGTGCACTGACTTGGCCTGTCAACCTAACAAAGCTCTAGCTGGGTGAAATCAACTTGGTTATGATACAATGCAATGAAAGCTGACATTAAAACATAATAGATAAACATCACTATTTTTTATATCATTATGTAGTTAGCTATTATAAATATACACATATAACCTGAAGTATTAAAGCATGAGGTCACTGTGATTTCTCAGTGCACTGTGATGTACTCCTGTTAAAGATCATTTGGCAACTTTTTATTTATACAATTAAGAAATGTGTACTGTGGGGAATAAGGCTCTTGGGGGAATTTCCCTCCTACCCACAAGAGGGCGTCTTGCCTGAGATGTGTTTTTTTTTTTTTTTTTTTTTTACACAATATCATTAAATGTATTTTCTTCTAAATACCCAACTTTCCCCATGAATCTCCAAATTGCATTAGTGATGTGTCTGTCTGGGTCTGCCATTGTCAAAACATACAAATCCATTAAATTCCAACAAGAAAAATGTGATCAAGCTTTTATGCTGTGCAAAAGTTGGCAACAGAAACTGATAAATGGACGTTTGGAGACCAAGGCAACACAAAAACATCATCTTTGTTAATATCTGTCTGCCACAGGTCACACAGAACTTGTGGGTGGCCAGCCCCCCCCCCCCTCCATCTTACCCTCCACATCACTTGTTTGACAGGAAGAGGCAGTACAGTGTGGTATGAACACAACTGAGGTGTAAACGCTGAGAGTGTAGCAGTGAATATCACAGGGTGCTACATATTCAGCTGAAAAACAAAACGAACAGCAGACAGACCCTTTACAGTAACATTGTTTCCATCACACCCTACCTGTCAGTCCTGACACTTCCTGCAGTCGCAAACAGGAACTGTGTATCGGCTTCAAATTCAGCCGCTGCCACAGGAAGACTGGTCTTCGGCTGCACGTTATTCGGGCCACTGTATGACTTTCATAAGCTACCACCACCACAAATAATAAAACTGGTTGTCCTCTCTCAACCTTGTTAGACTACATGCCATCTCTGCTAAGGTCAAGGGAGCCTTTCACTGCAACAACAGGCCTCCTCCCTGAAAGATGTCTTGACATGTCACAGGGAAATACACTAAAATGAATACATTCTTGCTTATATGCTTTTAAACAACAATCAGACCCATCCCAAACTAACTATATGTGGCTACTTGTAAAATATTTACACCTCTACATCTTTTATTCAGCTATTTTTCTAAATTTCTTGATGTAATCTCCACTTCTCATTTAACACTGCTGTCTTCACTGAGAAGAGCTACTCCTGTCCCCTACAACAGCAACAGGAACTTCATCAGCTATTGTGCCACTTTAACATGACATTTACTTTAGAGTTGAAAGGGCAAACTTGTTAGCAGATCATCACACATCAGGCAGAGTCCAGATCCCTGTGCCCCCCTGACAAAACCAGGTTACTGTGTCTGCAGAGTATGAATGCTTTCTGTTAGTGTTTGGTCGTTCCAGTAACTGCAACATTAAACGTCCTTTCATTGTCATGCGACCTAATCTGAATGTATGAATATAAATATGAATCAATATGAATATGTTTTTTAAGTCAGCAGGTTAATAGTTAATTTTTGGTTTTCTAGAGCAAAATTCCATTGTGTTTTGAGTAACACAGGCCTTTGTGTTGTGCTGTAAACTTTATGAGTTACTCTACTCTGATTTTAATTTAACACTTCTGTGACCAGTTGGAACGATGACTTAAATATGTGATACACCCCGCCTCTTTCCTACAAAGCTCCTGTGCAACAGCTCACACTATAAAGTGTGATTGCACTCGGACAGCAGACGCACAATGAGGAGCTTTGTCTTGATATCAGCTTTACTTCTCTGCAGTAAGTACTGGAACTGGTTTATTTAACGTCCATGATAATGAGAATTACAGATTGATTATTTGAGGAATAAATGTCTTGTTATCTGTGCTGTTTGTTTCAGACTGGGTCTCTGTCTCAGGGTCTGAGTTTCAGACTGTGCAGGTCCAGCCTGGTCAAGAAGTCACCCTGCTGTGCCGCAACATTTCCACAAGTCCAACTCACACATTCTGGTCCAGGTTCACTAACAGGACCAGGATCAGCTGTATCTCCTCCATGTACAAGTCTGACAGCAAACCTTCATTCTGTCATGGATTTCAAAATGGAAAATATGAAATGAGCTCCAACGTCTCCACCGTCTTTCTGACAATAAAACAAGTGGATTTATCTGACTCTGGACTGTACCTCTGTGGATTTTACATAAACGGACACACAATCATTCATGTAGAGGATGTAACTGTTCAAGGTAAGACTGAAGTCAGATCTATTTGGATATATTAATTGTAACTCATAACTAATATAAAGTACTTGTATATTTTATTAAAGGCAGCGATGAATCAAACAACGACAGTGGTGGCACCTCTCAAAGTAAGACTCTGCTGAATATTTCTTTGATTTAGTAAACCTCTGATGTCAGATGTAAAACAGCTGGCTGGACTCAGTACTGCACATTTTAATGTTCATTTTCATCAAATTTGACTTTAATGATGTTTCTTGTAGGAGAGCCTAACGCAGTAACAGAGCTGATGAGTGTGATCCTTGCTGCTGCTGTGACTGTGACTGTTGTCCTTATAATGACCATCATTGCTCTGGCTGTTAAATACAGGAAACTTCAGACAGGTACTTCTGATAGCTGTCTCTGATTTGCTGTGCCAGTAATGGTGGAACAAGTCCAGTGGTAAAGTTCATGGATAATGAATTAATGAACTGACCAGGCTTTTTTTTTGTCACATAGCTCACAAAGAACAAAGCCAACAAAATCAGAATCTACACTCAGAAGACCTCAACTATGCTGCACTGAGTTTCCACCCTAAAGCAAATCGAAACAGAAGGCCTGCATCAGACAGACAGCTGGAGCCAAATGTTGTGTATGCTGCCACCAGATAGACTCAGGAAACAGCAAGAACTGCAGCTCAGAGACGAAGTAATGATTTACCATGTCTAGCTGTAAAAATAGAACTGATTTGGATGGATTTTCATCTCCTGTGTTAGAGAAATTAAGAAAATGTTTTACCCTCAAATGACAGATTCCACCTTATTCTAGTATAATCAAAAGACTGCTGAGTAGGGCCTATTGTGGAAACATAACTCTGTTTTCAGTGAGAACAGCTTGCTCTAAAATTGACTTTTTGATAAAGACACTTAGTATCAAAACCCAGATGTCTTGCAGTGGGAAATGACCTCCCCTTTCTAATAAAGACATTGTTTTAATATGTATTTGTTTCTTTATTCTCATCTAGTTAAAATCTATCTTATTTTTTCTGCATTGTCCATTGTGCATCTTGACTCGTCAAAGGTGCCAATAAGGAGCCTGCCGTCCGTCCATCGTTTTGTATTAAGGTGTTGGTTTGCAGCAGTGTAGGAAATGAGATACACATCAGTTATTTGACAGGATGTGACAGCACAGCGTGGTCTCAGATCAACTCATACATGCTTGCGTGCAGCAGAGGGCAGGTATTGGTGCCCTGCTTGTTATTTTCCACTGTGGTAATAAACAATGCTCTCAGGACCAGGAAAAAGCAGAGTTTCAACCACAGGAAGACACACCATCAGTTCTCTGCATCATAACCACACACCATAAACACCTGTGTATAGTCCGAGCATCAAACCAGTTTAAAGGCGCTACTTTTGAAGTTTTTAGAGATTCAAGCTTCCCTTTTCTTTTCACGTATAGTTTCATCCTCTTGTGTTGTACCAATGAAAGAGTCCTGATGAAACCATGACCCAGCACTTGCAAAACCACAAGTGTTTAAGAGGGAAACTGTCATGTCACACAACTGAAAATATTCACATGAAAACTAGACATTTTCTGATTGAAAAGCACCACAAAGGTATACAGAATACTTCCCTAAATATGAAGTAGAAACTAACATTTTTATTTCAGTCCATGTTGTATAGTTTGGCGAGCTGACAGACTTACTGTGTGTTTGTGTTTAGTATAGGTTCTTCACCAGTGACACAATAACAAAACATCAAGTCACCTTCACTGACATTTGTATTTAGCGTTGATGAGCAATAACAGGCCAATTAATACTTTGGTGATGCACTGTCATGTGCTGTCACCAGCTTTCAGTTCTGTCAAAAATCATGTTTATTACTCTCACATCTCTATAAGCCAGGTCATTACATCTCCCATAAAATGGTTATGAAATGCAAACCCTAAATACTCCAGTTTAAATTCTTTACTGGACCTCAGCGAATCCTGGCCAAAACACACACCTGTGTGTGATTGCCAGGATGTCTAATAATGTTAATATGACCTAACAGCATCTTAACTATTACTTTCGTTAGACCACACAAGGTTTGGCATCAGGAACATGGTCCCTCTGTGGGCCCTCAGTGGTGTCTGTGGATGAAGAAGTGAGACTAAACTTTTTAAATGGAGAAAAATTAAATTTGAGTCAAACAATTAATTTAAAAAATGCATTTATTACTTGTGGTGTATTTACATAAAACAAATCATGAATACATACATATTAAGCTAAAACATTTTTGCTTATACATTAGAATTAAAAATATTTTCATGTGATTAAAATGCTCAAATTTAACACAGCAGCACCAGCATTTAATTTCATGGTAACCACAGCTGGGTGTCAGATTTATGTCCTTTTATAGTACCAACTAAAATATGCTGCTTTGTTGTGGAAACCTTTGTTGTTTCGTGGCAGTAAAGATGAACTCTGATCAGTTTGTTATATGCTACTTGGGGAAACAATTAGGAATACAGCTCCAATTGTAATGTATTACATAACAGGGAGCCTATGCTATGTAATTATGTATTCAAGCAAGTCATAATCCAAAAAGACAATACAAAGAAAAAAGTGCTGTACTTGTATCAAATTTCTTTGCTTAAAACCAGTAAAACAGCAATTTCACTGTATTAACTGCCTTTGTTTTACAAAGGTTTGATTAAGCTGATCAGCAATCACTGGCTTTAACAGTGTGCACACAAAATAAAAAAAAAACTGGAAAAATCAAACATGGAAGTTCATTTCCACTGTATAGTCAGTAATGTTTACCTACAAAAACAGTCACATGTGAGCATCTGCTGTCTGTATTTATTTTTATTTCAGTAGTCCTTAAAGCCCTTGACTTACCTGTATCAAAGGAGGTCTCCAGTAGCCTCGAACTTCATCTCCCCCAGACTCAAGGTACACTAGCCTCAGCTATGAAATCTCACCTGGCTGAGTATGTCTGGACTGGGTTGCGCTTTTATTCACTTAAGCTCGGATGGAAACAAGTTTCAGTTTTGGCACTGAAGGCGACAAGCTGAAAGCTACACTGATGACTGATAAAAGGTGGAACAATTCAGACAAGATTAGAGAGGAGGTCTTTCTTCAATCACCGTGACGATTTGAACAGGTTTGTTACACGTGCTATCATCAGAAACGGATAATCAAGTGTAGATCTGAGAGATCCTGGCAGACTATTCGAATCTATTGAAGCGGTTATGCTGATGAGATGTTTTAGCGCAGGGCATGATTTTGAGCATATCTGTGAACAACATTACTGCACAAATTCGTTTTATTATTAAAAAAAAATAAAGTTCGACAATGGACAGATACATGTGAACGCTTTTTTTTTTTTTGGTAACTGTGTTATTCACTGTTAACTTTCTCTACATGTGTCAAATTCACAGTAACGCCATATTGTTTAGTTTTCGATGGAAAAGCTTAACATGATGGAGCCAACGTGCAGATTAGATTTAATACCAAATATGATTCAGGTCATTTAAGTCTACAGTCACAAGTATCGCCTAGAAACTGCTGCTGATATAATTCAGCTTTCTAAAGGTCACACACAACATCAGAACACTAAATATTATTCAAACGTAAAGGTACAAAAAAATAAAAATAAACAAAATAAAATTCGCCTAACTCAGACGTCAAGCAATAAAAATACTACAGCACAATGACAAACTAAAACCATCAGGGGGGAAAAATACGAGTAAAAACTGTCCCAAAATAATAAAAAAAAAAAAACAAGACGTGGGCGTCGGCAATTCAGTTCCTCCTGTGAGCATCTTAGGGGAACGTAACGCGCTCAGCCGCAGACAGGAAGAAGATAGTTTCACGTGCATCAGGAGGCGGAGAGCGGCGACGCAGTTGGACGACGATCCTGAAAAAAGAGCAAATGACACAAATGAACTGTATGCAACTAATTATACAAAGCACGTTGTTCCATCGTGATTTTCTACACGTTTGTCTTTGTTTGCTTGTTGGTTTTTTTTTTTGTTTCGAGTTCTACATTTCAAGATCCGTTTAGTCACAGAGACTCCAGACTGGGAGAGTGTTTGTCGGATAATGTCACACATTTACATTAGCTGAAAGACAAGTAAATGCACAGACGTGTATTACGAATATAGAACTTGTTGAGCAGCACTTTGGACGTTTGCTCTTTCAAACCTTATTTTTCCCACAAGATGCACAGCGTGTGGTAAAGGTCAACAGCTGCCTCTGCCTCTACAGGGACGAAGGGCAATTTTATTAGAGGTATGAACACCAGTCTACCTGACACCTATTCTCACCTTCACATGCCGGGGCGCTGCTTAATAAGCGTAGCGCGCAGGCGGTGGCGGAGGCAGCCGGTCTGCGTAGGGGTCCCTGGCACGTGGAACTCCGTATGCCGGAACCCGAGATACCGGAGAGAGTCGGGATCGCTCATAGGAGTAGCCATTACTGGCTGGGGGCATTGGCGTGCTAGGTGCTCTCCTGAGGGGGCTGCGATCTCGGGCATAGTACGAGGACGGAGGAGGTGGAAGGGGCCGACGCTCATACGGGTCAAGCGACGAGGTCATAAGACGGTCTCGGACGACGGCTGAGGGGGGAGGGGGAGGAGGAGGGGCGCCAGCACGTTGATCTTCATAGGAGGCAATGCCATACGGTCGGGCTCTGTACTTCTCATAGTAATCTACCACGCCATATCTGTCCCTCTCACCCTCATAGGGACGGTCGGGATAAACAGCTCGTCTAGGGGGAGGGGGCGGCAGAGGTGGGGCGGGGTAACCTGGGGGTATATGGCTGAGGCGGCCTCTCAGGTAGCTGGGTGGGGGAGGCTCGTGCCTGTCTCCCGGATAGCGGGGGGGCCAGTAGCCACCTCTGTCTGGGGGAGGAGGGGGGTAGTCATCCCGTTCTTCATGTCTGGGACGGCTCTTGGAAATCTGAACATGGATGCGTTTACCTAAGCACAAAAAAAAAAGACAAGATTACAAAAAATAACCAATAACTCACAAACATACACCACACCTACTTTTGACCTATTCTCACCTTGAAATTCAGTGTTATCCAGTCCCTTGATGGCATCCATAGCCTCATCTGAGTTAGACATGTGTACAAAAGCAAAATTCTTGACAACAGCACACTCCGTGACTGTGCCATACTCTTCAAAGAGGGCACGGAGCTCATCATCGGACCCCTTCTCCACATTGGCCACATGCAGCTTGACGGAGCCCTGGTTCTTCCCGTGGCTGGCCTCCACGTTGATCGGCGTGCCGTGAAGTTTGTACAGGTGCAAGCTCTTAATGGCTTTGGTAGCGGCCTTGCGGTCATCCATGTGGACGAAGGCGTAGTTCTTGATAATGGCACATTCTGTGACTGTGCCGTACTGAGTGAACAGAGCCTTGATTTCCTCTTGGTCTGCCTCTCGGGGGAGATTTCCCACAAAAATTTTCACCATTGTTAAAGATCTGTTTCAAGACAGTTTAGAGAAAGCAGGTAGACATGGGTGTGGAGAGAACATGAAATGCTTTAATACAACTGGTGGAAGCCTTGGTCACACTGTCAGTATAAACAGAACGATGCAGACCTGTAACAACAAAATGGCTGACGCTAGTTAACTAACTAACGCAGCAGGCTACACGACCTTAACCCACACACATCTACGTTATCACAGTCATTTCAACAGCAAATCGTTTCTTTCCGGTTTGCAAAGATTCGGGCTAGCAGCTAACTAAACCCAAAGACACATTTGGACCTCGGCTCTATAGACGTACTAAAGCTAGCAGCTAGCTGTTAGCTGCTAGCTCGCTGCTAGGCCAGACACAAAGCACACACGCGCAGATCAGCGAGCGGGCGAACAATCGCCAAGTGTTAGCAGATATTTCTGTATTTGAGTATAGGGTGAAATGTAAATATCAAGGCAGCGACATGTAAGCTTAACGTTAGTTACCTTTTTTTAGCGTTAGCCTCTGTAAAATTTAATCTCTTTTCCAGAGATTTCGTTTTGCCAACTTCCGTTTCTTCTTCTTTGACCACAAGCCTGACCGGATTCCTTCTTCTTCTTCGACGGTTTTCCTCGCTCACAGTCGCACTGCCCCCGCTGTCCGGGAGGTGCAGTGGTGATGGCCACACAAACAAAGTCATTGCGTCGTTTGTTTGACAAATGACTAACAAGTCAACTGACTTCTATCAGAACCTGAATAAAGAAATTATTTTATTATCTGTCTTGACAGTCTATTTCAGGCTGTGTGTATTGAATGAAGGCTAATTTGTATTTTGTTGTTAACAGACATGTTTCAAAATGAAATATTTCAGAGCAACAAATTCAGTGTCATTTAAATGTCCACACTAACTGTTCAGTGGTGATAACATGTCCAATGTCTTATTCAGGTGCTGATATAATTCAGTTTAAGCTTTGTTTCATACATGAAGAACTAGTTTACATAGTTTCTACCCTGTGGAGACGTGAATAAATCATGATGTGACTCTGTTAAAACAGAAACTGAATGCAGTGTATTGTTCTACTTTTAGGATAGACACGTATCACTATCCTGGTTTGCCTGAAATCCCCTTCCAGCCCGTCCCACCCTGCCCCTCATCCCTTTCTCAGAAATGGCGCCGCTTTTTACGGCCTGACTCCTGTATTTATGGGAGGGCAGGGGACAGACGGTATGCACGTTATATGCTGGGTTAATGTATCACTGTTTAACTCCACGCTAACCTGGCGGCTCTGGATGATGATACACGGTTGTAAATACCGGACTGACTGAAGGAGACGTGAAAACACAAAGCCACCTTGCTCTGACTTCCTTTCTGTTTCTGTTGCGTCAACAGGGAATTTCCCGTTCTCCAATGAGACGTTCAAGTGCTCGTCTTAAAATCGGATGTTGAGGTCCTACGGTCGGGTCGTAAAACGTTTGCTTAGAAAAGTAAAAAATCAAACTTTCTAACGAAGGTGACACTGAGAATGGTTTATAAAATTCATTTAGCGCTTAAAAAATCTTTTCAATTTATTTTCTGTCTAGACTAACAAACGACGGCATAGACGAACAAATTATAGCACTGAATTAATAGTTTTGAATTCTTATTTGAGTTACTTTTCAAATATAATTAATTCCTCTGCTGGTTTCATTAAATCACATCAGTGCGTTACAAAATGAGAGTAGCAGATTACTGAGATAGACTAACAAACGGCCTAATAATACAACAAAGACAAACTTTTTTTATTTTTAGTGTTTTTATTTTTAGTGTTGGAGGTGATGCTTAACAAAATAAAATAAAATTGTACTTTATTCACTTGTCTCCACATTGGTTTTACCACCCAGTTATTTTAGCCGACGTCAACATTTTTCTAATTGTGATTTTTCCATATTTGCACCTGAAAGCAGCTGAGTTACTACTGGGTCTTGTGAGAGGTGACGAAACTCTGCTGAAAAGGCAACAGACTGCGAGGAGCAGTGAAGGAAGAGCTTTTGTTGTTTTCACTCTCAGCTCCAACACCGTTAGTTCGCACCTTTGTTCCAGCTCGTCTGTGGACGGTGTGAAAGTACCAGTCTGTGTTTTCAAATTAAAAACTTCAGCACACAGGTAAGGCCTAACTAACTGCAGGGAGTTAAATGTCTGTTGTATTGCTTTAACCTGGTTCACTGTATCCCTAATGGTTTTGTTTGCATTCTTCCCAGAAGCCTTCTCTCATCAAAGGTCAACCTTGTATTGATTTCATCACGAGTTTCTCTCATGATGAATGTGTCCCAGACCATGGAAACAGAGGAGGATCTCCTGACTTGTCTCCACATTAAGCTTTACCACCCACAGCAGAGTTGCAAGGGCCTCTATGGGCTGCTCCCTCTAGGCAAGAGGAGCAGACTGTCAGCAGATGACCCTCTGAGGCTGGGCCGTGACGCCCAGACCTGCAACTATGTCCTGCTTGACCCCCGGGTGTCCCGCAAGCAACTGAGCCTCCACGCTTACCGCACACCCCAGAATCAGGACATGCTGTTTACCATTCAGAACCTGAGCCAGAGGGGGCGGGTGTCAGTGAACAGCTCATCTCTGGGCTACCTGGAGAGGATGGATCTCCCAAACAAGGCTCTGATCCGGTTTGGAGAGTATGAGATGCTGATCGTCCGGGAGGCTGGAGAGGCCAGGGGGAGCTTTGAGGTTGAGTTTGAGGTGCTGGGAGTGCCTCCGTCCAGGGAGACATGCATGTGTGAACCCACTATGTCCCCAGTCATGGACACAGGCTCATGTGTGATGAATGGTTACCCAGCTGAAGTCAGAGAGCTTGGCCCTCTGGAGTCTGATGAGACCCTTGTGTATCAATCATGATGCCGTGACTTTTTACTTTCTTTTTGACTTCCAGTTGAAAACAACATAACTGGTCATGTAGTTACTTTAAGTGCAGACAGCCTTGTATAAGATGCCTCTTTATAATGTGAAACCAGTGTTATTTTCATCTTTTCTCTAATATTCCATAGTATATACTAACAAACTGTGAGCTTAATACCTACATATTTCAAAGATACTAATCTTACTGTAAATGTTATATTATAAAGTTGTCTGTTTCTATATTTCAACTTGAGCACATTAAATTGTTGAAAAAGCTTTCTGTGATTGTTACTGCCAAAAATTGCATCAGCCATGGATCTGACAAACAAGCCAGGGAAACTTGTCTTAATCACTAGTAGTACATGGCAGTCTGAACACAAGACAGAATGTCACTGTCTCATCTTTTAGTTACAGGTTTTTCCAGATTTGCGTGATTGTTTGAACTCAGAATACAGTGAGCACATCAAATTCACTTTCAGTTTTAGTTTCTAGATTAGGAGCATATTTAGAAATACCCAAGTGCAAACACCGCAGAACTGTACGCCTGTGCTTGAACAGATATAGTTAGTTCCCATATGCTTGTCATGTATTCCGTTTATGTTGGGTCCAGAATAATTTTACTACACTTGTTTTACAAGCGGGAAATGCAACATCTTTATCTACCCATGGAGACAGCAGAGTGACCATTGTTAAGATGTCACAATAGCAGTCTTCAGGAATGATGAAAACAGCCATAAAAGACAGGACGTGGATCAGTTAAGTAAATCCAATAAAATAACCTGCCTTCAACACTATATTGTAACCACCACCCATGATTCTCTGAACTCAATTCCATAAAAGGGAGTTAAAGAGAACCTTATTTGAATTGAAATAACCTGAGCAAATAAAAAAATCTGCAGGATTTACTTTAAATTTGAGTTTGAGTCATTTTCAGCTTTCTCCCAGAGAGAGCAACATGTTACATGTACATATGACATGTCACTGAGTACACACTGGGATAAGACCCAGCCCCTCTACATATAAAAGCATGCTTTGGCTCTGCACTGACCTACCGTAAATCTGTTTTTGTCACATAAAGTCACGCAGAACCACCTCTGTCATTACTGAACAAGCACATCTGTACTTTTTAATCAGGAGAAAGAAAATTACCAGACATTTGGATGAATCAAGTGAAATTGATAGGTTAGAACTGTAACATAGCAGCTGGTTAAGTAGAAACACGATTTTGTAAGTTTGCCTCTCCATATGTAACCACAACAAAGCTTGAGTCAAAACTGGGAGGACATTACAAGAGGTAAAGGTTAAACAGCTCTGATAATACAGTGAAAATACAGTAAAAAAATATTAAAAATATATATACACCTAAAAACTCTTACAAACCAACAGCTACCATCAGACCTCTAACAGCTTAATCTTATTTCTCAAAATGTCATTGTGGGTCAGAGACATCAACTTAGACATTCAGAAAAATGTGTTTAAATGTGATAAGCCTCAGTAAATTTAAAAAAAATATATATATATAAATATATATATATATATATATATACACAGTCTGTATCCATATTTAAAAATGAAACACTATGAATTCTAAAATACTGTTAGCCAAACGAGCACTACAATTTATGTGCTGCTGCTTATATGCATACAGAAACACACTGTATGACGCTATTGTAGGTTCATGAACAGAAATGTACTTATAGTAGTACATTTTAAACAGCGATGTGTAAAAAGTCAAGTATAGGCATTGAGTAAACAATTCATGATCAGAGGACTTTTGTTGGTACAGACAGCACAGTTTGAGAATCAATCCAGGATTTAACTTGTAGGTGTGACCTAAGTCCCTTTATTTCAGTCATCAGCCCTAGGGCACAGAGATGCAATAATGCAGGTCTTCTCTGGACCAAATCCACTTCCTGTAAAAACAGACACTTTAATCATGGGTCACAAACTACGCATTTCTTACGGACATTATAATGAATCTGAATAACATGAATTACCTTCATCTCCACAATCATCTCATGGCATCTTTCCCAGCTTCAAAAACCACAAAGTCCTGTGAATTCACTTCCTATCCCATTACAGCCGCCAGAGTGGAGACACGCCTGTGAACTAAGAAACTGTGTCAGCAATCCCACTCATCGCCTGAGATCAAGCATCTCCATCATTTATCCATTCTCTCCCACCTAGACTGCAGAATCAAACCTTCATCACAATACAACTATGAATTTCATTGTAAAGAAACAAACCTTTTGACAAACACAAAGACCAAATTTAGTGACAGATTTTTAAAAAAAAATAAATCAGAAGGTTTAAATAGCTGGCAAAAGCTTTAAAAAGGAAAAAAAATGTGTGTAAATGTGGGAGTATTGCATGTGGGAAATCCAAAAGAAAAAGAGAGAAAACTATTGTATCAATCACAATAGTTTAAACAATATCTACCTCTTTTCTTCAGGGGGCTGGACTTCTTCTGAGGATGACTTACCATGAGCTGGCATCTCCTGCATAGAGTCTAATAACCTACAAAGAGGACAAATACTAAGAATACCAAGACTGCATGCAGCTTGTGGTACACACACATGTAAGTTTATAAATGTGGATAGCTAAGACAGTAATGGAGATGGAATTCAATGACAGAAGAATGAAGATAGTATATCAATACTCAAGGAAAATTGTCACAAGATGATAGAAGCATGGGCCATCGCAAAGCTCAGTTATTGTTCTACTTTTAGAAAAGACACCAACTGGGTCCATGTAGGCGATGAGGAAAAATGCAGCTTCCTGTGCGCCAGGGACAACACATAGTAGCCAATGGACGCAGGCTAAGGAAACAGAAGCTATGGTAAACTAGTTTGGGGGAAAGGTCATAATCAATATCTACTTTTGTGTTTATATTTGGCAAGGACCTTAAAAAAAAAAGAAAAAAAAAAAGCTGTCACTAATTTAAGCTCCAAGCTTTCACAGTTTTCAATGCTTAAAAAAGATTTTTTTTTTTTTTACCCCCTCACTTTTCATCGCAAGCCTGGTTGCTCAGGTGAACACGCATCAACGCAGGCTTTCAGTGGAGTAGATCAGGCTGTTACTTCTCAAATAAAGAAGTCATATACATTATCCAGCATTTTCACAGGAAATGAACTGGGCTGAGAAGACACTACCCACCATCTGTGAAGCTGATAACTCTCAAGAGTGTGGAGAAAGAAACAAAGCGTGCTAAGAGTTTAACGCCCGGGTGTTACTAAATTAGCCAGTCTGGTGAACAGTGTTTGTCAAGTTATTAGTCTAAGAGGCCGACCCAACGTGGAATAATTTGACAGTTAAAACGCCACTTTTGGTTTGATTGGTTTATTAAAAAGCCTTCAAATGAAAAGCAACTTGTGAAGTAAATAAAAGCATACATAACTGTGCTGTCTTCTATTTTCGCAAAGAAAGATAACACAAACTGTAAAAGGAAAAGAACCACACTGAAACTTTTGATTTGTCATACTAAAATGTCATCGCAAATCTTGGAGATTACAACCTGCCACACCAAGTATCTTATTAAAGCACCTCTACACTAATTTTTTTTTTAAACTGATTTTGTTGAGGATTCAACCACCAACCATGGCCTGAACACAATAATCTGATTTACAAAACTATATATATTTTTTTTTTTTAATTTAAATGGATTCCCTTGATATGAAATTAGTTCACAGCTTTCCAGAGGCTAGATCAATTTAGTAAGAGTGAAAAGCAGAGAGGATAGTTTTTGGCCTTTAACAGAATTACGTCACACTGGAATAGACTTAGCACCTAAGCCAGCATCCTATTCTGCACAACATTTTTAGGATTTGAACAATAAAACAAGCAGAGGAACAGAAAAGGCATATACAGCTCAGAAGAATACGTGAACTGTAGACCATATGGTCGCATATTTTTAAATACGGGGCTCTCCGCAATACAGTATCTTCCAGTAAGTCTCAGGTGAACGCAACGCAATCCGCCATAGACAAGGTGGATGTATAGCGCCACGTGCATCAGCAGACGACGACGATCTTGTCATATTCTAAACCTGAAAAGAGAGGACACCACACATGTCAAGGAGCGCGTTTTACTCAGGATTTCGCGCAAGACTGATTTGTGATGTTAAAGCAGCAGTATTTTAGGATTGTACCAGAAATGGTTAATGGCTGTGTACTGATCAAGAGGCTGAACTACATGTGCAGGGTTTAAGAGCTCTGGATGATGGTGATGATTTAAAACGTGACTCTACCTTATCTTACGGATTCAGCTCTCAAGTTCGGTACACTTTTATTTTACTTTTTTTTTTTTTTCTTTTTTTTAAATCGTGCATATCAATGTGATTTATGATGTCATGACACATGCACTCTCTGTTCTCACCTTGTATTACACTCTTGGGTGCCTAATAGCCTGTGTAGCGGGGTGGTGGTGGCGGCGGCGGCGGCACCCTCTCTGAAAAGGTGTCCCTAGGGCGGGGAGCAGCATACACTGGAGCTCTGGATATTGGAGAGAGTCGGGAACGCTCGTAGGAGTAGCCATTGCCAGCTGACGGTGCAGGTGGTAGGGGT
This sequence comes from Mastacembelus armatus, assembly GCF_900324485.2. Classification (NCBI taxonomy): domain Eukaryota; kingdom Metazoa; phylum Chordata; class Actinopteri; order Synbranchiformes; family Mastacembelidae; genus Mastacembelus; species Mastacembelus armatus. The sequence continues at coordinate 4,464,065 of NC_046650.1, read as the reverse complement.
GTTCGTCTGATGGGGCTTCGGTCCCTAGCCATGTAGGATGGAGGGGCTTGGGGGAGGGGGCGGCGCTCATATGGGTCAAGAGACACCATCCCGAGACGCTCCCTAACCAGAGCCGAGGGAGGAGGTGGAGGAGGAGGGATGGCACGCCTGTCATCATAGCCTGCGGTGCCGTAAGGACGGACCCTGAATTTCTCATAGAAATCAACATAGCTGTCTTGCTCGCCATAGCTACGGTCGGGATAAGGTGCTCGTCTTGGGGGGGGGGGTGGTGGAGGTGGAAGAGGGTAAGTGGACATGCGGCCTCTGTAGGGCGGTTCAGGCCTCTCCCCTGGGTAACGAGGAGGATAATAACCTCCTCTGACAGGTGGAGGTGGATAGTCCTCCTCCTCAGGTGCCCCCCTGGGTCTGCTTTTTGATAACTGAACATGTATGAGCTTTCCTGAGAGAGAGAAAACATTGTCCCTCAAATCTTTAAGCCTAAATTCTAACAAAACCCCAATGCTCCCATTCTCTAGAGTAGGACAGCAACTTTACCTACCTTGAAACTCTGTGTTATCCAGGCCCTTTATAGCATCCATGGCCTCGTCGTGATTGGGCATGTGCACAAAGGCAAAGTTCTTAACAATGGAGCACTCTGTGACTGTGCCGTACTCTTCGAACAGCTCACGGAGCTCTTTATCAAAGCCCTTCTCCACATTGGCTATGTGAAGCTTCACCGGACCCTGGTTCTTGCCCCGGCTGGGCTCCACATTGATGGGTCTACCATTCAGCTTATAAAGATGGAGCTCCCGGATGGCTTTGGTGGCAGACTTCCGGTCTTCCATGTGGACGAAAGCATAGTTTTTGTACTTGGCACATTCTGTCACTTTGCCATACTGGGCAAATAGAGCCTCAATTTCATCCTTCTCAGCGTGGGGAGACAGGTTTCCAATGAAAATCTTCACCATGCTCTAAAAAGAGTAAAGACAGGAAGAGTCAGCACACAGTGCATTCTGTAAGATGTCTATGGAGATTCTCCATTGTCCAGGTGAAATTATCTAGAGGTTGAGTCATGGCAACTGGACTTGTCGTGTTTAGGTCAAAATGTTTCACTACTCATCCGAGTAGCTTCATCAGTCTAAGAGAAAGCTGGTATAGAAACTCTAATTTATCCTTCAAGTTGGTTTCACCCCACCCCGAGTCCAAATAGGATCATTAGGTGAGCAAGTATGTAACTTCTCTTACTCCTCTCTCTACAACGGAAAAACCAAACAACCACTTAACAGGAGGATGGCCCAGCACAGGAGGAGCAGCTCCTCAGGACCACAGGCAGCTGTGCACCTCCAGGACAGGACACTGATTTGAAGACAGTGATGTAACCATTTTGGACAGAGAAGACAGATGGTTTGAGAGAGGGGTCAAAGAAGCTATATATGTCTAAGTGGAAAAACCCTCCCTTAACAGGGGTGGGGGGCTCAGACGTAACTTCTTCAATCTACCAGGCTGCCACCTTCATCTGTTCCCAGGAAATTAAGGAACAGCTCAAATGTCTTCAAGGGAGGACACATTCTTAGTGAATCAGAGGGGTCACATAAGCCTACCACTACATCTTAATGACCCACTCACTTCTTTTGTTCATCTAATGAGCCTATTCAGACCAGGTGAGAAGTGAAAGCAACTCAGTAGTGTGGGTCTAACGACTCTCACCTGATGAGCCTATGGACTAGGGGTGGAGTGAAACCAACCTAAAAGGATAAAACAGAGTTTCCATACCAGCTTTCTCTTAGACTGATGAAGATACTTAGATGAGTAGTGAAACGTTTAAACTTAAAAACTAGACGTCCAGTTGCAATAACTCAACCTCTAGGTAGTCCATCTGTAAGTTAGCGTCATTATCAGGAAACAGATAGCTTGTAATCGAGGCCACTACAGGACCACAACAACAATCATCATCATGAACCTGCATATTTACCTTCACATACAGGTTATTATTTAAAAACTGCTAGCACCGCTGACTTAGACCAAGGATAAAGTGATATAGTTAAGTTTCCCTGTCTGTACTTCCTGGGCAGAGACCTGCTAACCGGTTTCGTTTCATTTGAATGGTATCTGTTAGCAAGCTAACGTTAGCTACCAGGCGCTAGTCATGTCTCTGTGACAGAACCGAGCCCAAAGACTCGGAACCTGTGAAGCCTGCGGTTGAGTTTCAAGATGTATAACACTACAGTCGCAATAAAAGCAAGAGACACGGAGAAAAAGCGTCAAAACGTCACTACTCACTGCTTATGAACGGCGCCACAACCAGGTCCTAACTCCAAATGTAAGACACGAACTGCGCCGACTGACGACGTGAGCACAAATATGAATCTGATTGGTTGATAGGCGTGTCGCTCAAAAAATGAGGGCTGTGATTGGACGAGGGGGTTGTTTATCCGTATTTTGGTGTTTTGTGAAGAAGTTTGCTTCCACCAGTACTATGTGTCTGTTTATATTTGGTACTGACATGTAAATGTATAAACTTGGAGACACACATGAGCAAACAGGTCAAACACATCTAGGAGCGCACAAACAGTTAACTAGACTTTGTCACAGGTAAGTTTCTCCTTGCAGGTGCGAAGTCACACGTGTTGTGTTGTGTTTCTAAAATGGCCATGATGCTGCGTGTGATGTGATGAATGACTCACAGACAGAACTAAATTATTAACGGGTGACATGTGGCTACACCCTGAATTATTAAATTCCTAGCCCAGCCTAATCTCCCAGCTAATCAAGCTGCGATGATGGCATGTGGCCACTAGATGTCGATGTATAACGTGAATATGCAAAGCAAACAGTATTATTGTTATTCTTCATTTACTTAAATAAACTTCTATTTATGCTATAATAAATAGATTATAATATAAATATAATTTGATATATACAACAGAGCAAAATTGTAAGTTACGGTGTGATTTACATGATAGATTGTGGTATTTGAAGTATTACATGATTTTCTGCTCATTTTAGAGTCAATAGAACTGTTATAGGAATTATATTGTACAAGGCTTAAAATAATCAACTCTAAGCTTTTGTTCCCCTTTATGCATGATTTTGAAACATTTGTTTATTGGCTCAGTTACTCAGTATACAGACTTACAGACCAGCATACAGTAGCATACACAAATACTTTTCTGCACTGGACCAACAGGAAGGATAAACTTGTTTTGTAAAAAAAAAAATTGAAAAAATGAAATCAAAGAGATAGAAAACAAAATAATGGGTATAGTTAGAATTTCAATTAATTAGTTAACACATTTGATTGAATGATGGTAATGTCACATTAACAACAAACAACAAATATATTTGTTTGACTGATATCCTATCAGTGGTTACATATCTAATAGCTAAGTATTTGTGCTGATCTATAAGAAGAAGAAGAAGAAGAATACTTTATTAATCCCCAAGGGGGAATTCAAATTCAAATTCAAATTTTAAAAATTCATATAATTAGGTATCTCTAGTTTCCAAAGTATGATCTGGCAGTGGAAGGTTCCCATTGGTGACAGAGACTTAGGAGGGCTGGGACTGACGGAGTTTCATCTCTCGGGCCAGCTGACACCAGGTACAAGAAGAGCAAAACACCGCCAACAACCAGTCTTCAGCTATGGAGCCCTATTAGTTAGACAAAAGAAGGCGTGTCAGCACAATGGAAATTACCTTGGTATGGAGTAACCATACCCTGTATACTTATATTACCCTCTCCACTTACAGTATATTTTTCAGGTGTTAATAATGTCAGAAAAGTCAAAGCAGTGTTTTTAAAGACCTTATACAACTTAGGCTGAGGCTGGGATGTAACAATCAAAAGTAGTAACATTCTCATATGTACCTGTATGTGGTACTTCGCTCTCATTGAACTGCGTATGGCCACAGAACTCACAGGCCCTGCAGATAATATGTCCAGCAGAGGCAAACACAGACACTCCCCAAACATCGAACTGACCTG